>NC_054535.1:107868685-107953685 GCF_017654505.1 Polyodon spathula | reverse complement strand
GTGGTTTGTAAAAAAGTGTTCTAGTTTGTAAAATAATTCCATAAAACTCCCCTCTCGTGCACTTTCTTCCATTCTCTATGTAGGTCTCGTGCAGTTTTGAAAGAAGCACATGGTACATATGGGACATTAACGAGAAAGTAAAACTAATAATGAATATCACCTACTTGCTGTACCTATGCATGTAGTTAATGTTACTTTGCTTAAAGATTTAAAAGATTGTGTTTTAAGAAGAAACATATTCTGTAACATCCACAAGTCCTAGAACAACAGATAAACCGAATTGCGTGTATCCAAACACCTACCGTGTCCGCCCCCTTATTCAACACGCTTCTACCACAAGGGAATACACACCCTGTATACCTGGGGCCACACAAAGGGGCTGGTTTGGTCCCCCTATACCCCATCGGTATAATCCAAAGCTCAGTTTTTTCAGCACTGGGGACTCACCCCTGATTTCATTAACCCCAACACTGGTTGATAACATTCCTGTGGACTCCATAGTGCTGTGAAATGCAGCACCAGCAAGGTATAAATGACAATATGAAGTTCTACATTATTGAATGCTGTCAGTCTGCAAGCCCTATTTTCGAGTAGCCTGTTACACTTCCTGGGTCGTGTCACCTCAGCAGTGTCTTTGGGGTCAAAGCATGCCAGCCATTGCTGGAAACTACATCGTGAATGAAAGCACATGACAGGAAAGCTTTCTGGAATTATTTCCTAAGCTAGAACCCCCTTTAAGGAAAACTACTCAAAAGTCATCTTCACTGAGAAATCAACGACCTTTAAGAAAAACAAAAGCACAGTTCTGTGGTTTCAGTTGGTTTCAGTCGTGACTAAGCTTGAAGAAAGGTAAAGATTATGCCTTGTGGCAGTTGTCAAAAGAACACTTTCAAATAACACTTGCTATATAAATATATGCTGTTTTTTTAATCAAAAGCAGGCAGTTATTCACTACACATGATACAGTACAGTATTAAGGTGACCGAATACATAAAAACAAAAAACAATAAACAAAACAGTACAGGTACTGAAAAGGATCCACTCTCGTGAAAGTATCATGCGCTATTGATATCAATCCATGCTGGCAGGTTGCCACACTGTTGGGTCAACAAACAGCAAACCTTAACACTGCAGTCGGAACAAAGAACAACAATCACCAAACACACCAGGACCCTTTTTCAGTTGTGAGGGGGACAGGCTTTACAGGAGACAGGCTCAATTTGGGAACGGGTGTTGGGAAAGGCACTCAACCTATCGCCTTTGGAATAGCGTTTGCGCATTCAGGTGGGGAATTGTCTGGTGGGACCAAACGCTAATGATGGTTCAATTCTGTTTTCCGCTTCCATTAAACTAGAGTGCGGCAAATGAAAAAGGCCCCGTACCATATGCTTGAGAAAGGAACAAAAGAAAGAAAAACACAATATTTATGACTCTCAATAAAACCAAAAGTGCAATAAATATTCAACCACACGATTCTTTTTCAATCATCAGCAATTTCAATCCATTTGAGAGTCTCATTTAGGAATTCTTCTTCTTTTTTTTTTTTAACTTTTTTTGTGACATCTAAAGAAGCAACGAACATTGACATTAAAGGAACCAAATAAACAATCCATTAATAAATTAAAGTTACAAGGCAGGCACTAAAAAAAGAAAAAAAAAAGAAAATATGAGGACAGCAAAGACTGTGGGAGCACAAACTTCAAAAAAACACACATGTGATTATGACTGGCCAACCATCAACTGATACAACATCCAAAGATATATAAATACATCTATACATCTATATATATATTTATATATATCTACTTCTATACACAATCCAGCATAGACTGATATACATATATATACATAGATCTACAAAGAAGAGGTAATGTTTCAGTCACGAAACGTGGCGGCAGGTCATGCAGTTTGTTACATGACGCCAGCATTTCACAACTTTCAACTTTCAGTTGAATCAAACTTACGGAGGTTTGAGGGGGGCTCTTTTTTCTCCGCTTTCAATACCATGAACTTTATCCTAGCTCAGCATTCAGACACTGTTGAGAATGACTGGCTCTGTGGTTGGGTGGGACTCAGATAAATAAACAAAACAAAAAACAAAACAAAGATCGAATGACAAACGATTTCAGAAGGCAAAAAAGGGAGAGGGAGAAGAAAAAAAAATCCAAACACAGCATCAGTCAAAGCTTTAATGTTAAAAAACAAAGAATGAGAGTCTAGGAGGGGTGAAAGTGGCCTGAAGACGTCAAGATGGCGGACAACAAAAGAGATGGACAGCTCTGGGGAACGGAAATGACAGACAACTGGTCGCCATGGAGATCATTCTCTAAAGACAGTTCACAGGAAAACAATAACAACAACACAGTCCTTGCTGCTTTGAAGAAAAGCATTATTGACATTTCATAACCCCAAACCAATCCTTAAACAAGCGTTCATCCTTCTCCCGCACATTAACCCCCTCTGTCTCGTAATGCTTAAGGCTCCAAATACTGAATCACAAACACTGACCAGGTCAGGAGAGCCTGTGCAGGACACTGAAAAGACTTCCCCTTTAAAACACTGTACTTTGAATATTTCTTTTCTTGAGATGCATCTGACATCCATTCAACTCCAAGGACAGAATGACGAGACGAGTCCCACAGTTCCAAGTGTCTAGAACAGTATCTTGAAATAACAGGCTCTGTCACAAAATTATTTAAAGAATGCTTTTCAAAGTAAAGTCTGTTTTTTTATGAAAATGAATAATAATAAGTTTGATATTTCCCAAACTGTAACGGACTATTGATGGTTTCATTACCAACAGTTTCATAAATACAGAACATCACTTTGAAAAATCATTCTTTAAACAGATCTTCTGTGAACAGAACCCATCCAACCCTAATTCATTCATATAAACAGACTGAAAAAAACCCAAAACAGTCTACAACTAGTGAGTTAAAGCTTTGTGAATTTCCATCTGCAATGGCTGCAGGCCTGACCTGCACACCCCCGCCAGTTACTGAGCCTGATCATGGCTTGGAGGAGTGTGTAGTGGGTTTAATTCCTCTGCTGCCCAGCAAACACATTCCACTTATTACCTGAGCCTTGTTCGACCCCGCCTCTGGAGGAAAAGCACTGAAACATGAGGATGAAACACTGCTGCGCTATTTCAATAAAGGTCCCAGACATCACATTCACAACACAGGAATAGTCACAGACTGTATGGGTGCTGTGGAAAAGGGTTTCTAAAATCCCGCCTTACTGGTGTGTTTGAATTCATAGTCCAGTTTTAAAAGGGGTAGTGCTCATTCCCTTACCACAGTAAAGCTTTGCAAGCTCATTCTGCAGGTTTCCCATGGTATACTATGCATTTATCAAAGTTTACCTTGGTTTGCATTGGTTTTTTATGCTTTACCATAACTCCCTGCAACATTTGCAGAAAACCAGCACCAGAAACAACGTGTCAAGCGGGCCCATGTGTATTGTGACAAGCAACAGAAAAGTACTACAGGTGCCCAAAGAACCCTTCAACACAGTGCAACAGGCACACACGATTTTCACAGAGCAACTGTGTGGCCAGTTAGTGTCTATGAGAATCACACTTTAACACCTGTAATCCTAAAAGCTGGTTGTTACAAGCTACTGGAGAGATTAGTTGAGACTACACAGTGCATATGGTCATCGGACACTACAAGCATCCACTACAACAATAATGGAGATATACAGATAAGAAAAATCTACATCAAATCAATATTTGGTGTGACCACCCTTTGCCTTATAAACAGCACCAATTCTTCTAGGTACACTTGCACACAGTTTTTGAAGGAACTCGGCAGGTAGGTTGGCCCAAACATCTTGGAGAACTAACCACAGTTCTTCTGTGGATTTAGGCAGCCTCAGTTGCTTCTCTCTCTTCATCTAATCCCAGATAGACTCGACGATGTTGAGATCAGGGCTCTGTGGGGGCCAAACCATCACTTCCATCACTCCTTGTTCTTCTTTAAGCTGAAGATAGTTCTTAATGACTTTCGCTGTATGTTTGGGGTCGTTGCCATGCTGCAGAGTAAATATGGGGCCAATCAGATGCCTCCCTGATGGTATTGCATGATGGATAAGTAGCTGCCTGTACTTCTCAGCATTGAGGAGACCATTAATTCTGACCAAATCCCCAACTGCATTTGCAGAAATGCAGCCCCAAACTTGCAAGGAACCCCCACCATGCTTCACTGTTGCCTGCAGACACTCATTCGTGTACTGCTCTCCAGCCCTTCGGCGAACAAACTGCCTTCTGCTACAGCCAAATATTTCAAATTTTGACTCATCAGTCCAGAACACCTTCTGCCATTTTTCTGCACCCCAGTTCCTGTGTTTTCGTGCATAGTTGAGTCGCTTGGCCTTGTTTCCACGTCGGAGGTATGGCTTTTTGGCCGCAAGTCTTCCATGAAGGCCACTTCTGACCAGACTTCTCCAGACAGTAGATGGGTGGACCAGGGTCCCACTGTTTTCTGCCAATTCTGAGCTGATCGCATTTCTGGACATCTTCCGATTGCGAAGGGAAGTAAGCATGATGTGTCTTTCATCTGCTGCAGTAAGTTTCCTTGGCCGACCACTGCGTCTACGGTTCTCAACGTTGCCCGTTTCTTTGTGCTTCTTCAAAAGAGCTTGGACAGCACATCTGGAAAACCCCCTGTCTGCCTTGAAATTTGTGCCTGGGAGAGACTTTGCTGATGCAGTATAACTACCTTGGTGTCTTGTTGCTGTGCTCAGTCTTGCCATGGTGTATGACTTTTGACAGTAAACTGTCTTCAGCAACCTCACCTTGTTAGCTGAGTTTGGCTGTTCCTCACCCAGTTTTATTCCTCCTACACAGCTGTTTCTGTTTCAGTTAATGATTGTGTTTCAACCTACATATTGAATTGATAATCATTAGCACCTGTTTGGTATAATTGTTTAATCATACACTTGACTGTATGCCTACAAAATCCCTGACTTTGTGCAAGTGTACCTAGAAGAATTGATGCTGTTTTGAAGGCAAAGGGTGGTCACACCAAATATGGATTTGATGTAGATTTTTCTTCTGTTCACTCACTTTGCATTTAGTTAATTGATAAATATAATCTATTAACATGTCTATTTTTGAAAGCATTCTTACTTTACAGCATTTTTTCACACCTGCCTAAAACTTTTGCACAGTACTATATATATATATCAATTCCTTACTATTTATATATTGTTATCTATGTGGAAGGCTGATATATTAGATCAATTTCTATATATATAATACGATGGCTGTTCCGATTAACATGATAATCAGACCATTTATCAATTAAAGATCTGATTGCAGATAATTTTTTTTTTACAATTTTATTGTGCATTCTGGGTAAAGAAGTGGTGGTACTCTGTGGTTTATCCATGTTGAAGCTGCTCTCTCTCTCGCTCTCTCTCTCCTGGAAGTGGTGGTACACTGTGGTTTATCCATGTTGAAGCGCTCTCTCTCTCTCCTGGAAGTGGTGGTACACTGTGGTTTATCCATGTTGAAGCTGCTGTCTCTCTCCTGGAAGTGGTGGTACACTGTGGTTTATCCATGTTGAAGCGCTCTCTCTCTCCTGGAAGTGGTGGTACACTGTGGTTTATCCATGTTGAAGCGCTCTCTCTCTCTCCTGGAAGTGGTGGTACACTGTGGTTTATCCATGTTGAAGCGCTGTCTCTCTGTGCTACACTGTGGTTTATCCATGTTGAAGCGCTCTCTCTCTCGTGGAAGTGGTGGTACACTGTGGTTTATCCATGTTGAAGTGCTGTCTCTCTCTGGAAGTGGTGGTCTGTGGTTTATCCATGTTGAAGCGTGGAAGTGGTGGTACACTGTGGTTTATCCATGTTGAAGCGCTCTCTCTCTCGTGGAAGTGGTGGTACTCTGTGGTTTATCCATGTTGAAGCGCTCTCTCTCTCGTGGAAGTGGTGGTACTCTGTGGTTTATCCATGTTGAAGCGCTCTCTCTCTCCTGGAAGTGGTGGTACACTGTGGTTTATCCATGTTGAAGCGCGCTCTCTCTCTCCTGGAAGTGGTGGTACTCTGTGGTTTATCCATGTTGAAGCGCTCTCTCTCTCTCCTGGAAGTGGTGGTACACTGTGGTTTATCCATGTTGAAGCGCTCTCTCTCTCCTGGAAGTGGTGGTACACTGTGGTTTATCCATGTTGAAGCGCTCTCTCTCTCCTGGAAGTGGTGGTACTCTGTGGTTTATCCATGTTGAAGCGCTCTCTCTCTCTCCTGGAAGTGGTGGTACACTGTGGTTTATCCATGTTGAAGTGCTGTCTCTCTCCTGGAAGTGGTGGTACACTGTGGTTTATCCATGTTGAAGCGCTCTCTCTCTCTCCTGGAAGTGGTGGTACACTGTGGTTTATCCATGTTGAAGCGCTCTCTCTCTCTCCTGGAAGTGGTGGTACACTGTGGTTTATCCATGTTGAAGTGCTCTCTCTCTCTCCTGGAAGTGGTGGTACACTGTGGTTTATCCATGTTGAAGCGCTCTCTCTCTCTCCTGGAAGTGGTGGTACACTGTGGTTTATCCATGTTGAAGCGCTCTCTCTCTCTCCTGGAAGTGGTGGTACACTGTGGTTTATCCATGTTGAAGTGCTTTCTCTCTCCTGGAAGTGGTGGTACACTGTAGTTTATCCATGTTGAAGCACTCTCTCTCTCCTGGAAGTGGTGGTACACTGTGGTTTATCCATGTTGAAGCGCTCTCTCTCTCTCCTGGAAGTGGTGGTACACTGTAGTTTATCCATGTTGAAGCACTTTCTCTCTCCTGGAAGTGGTGGTACACTGTAGTTTATCCATGTTGAAGCACTTTCTCTCTCCTGGAAGTGGTGGTACACTGTAGTTTATCCATGTTGAAGCACTTTCTCTCTCCTGGAAGTGGTGGTACACTGTAGTTTATCCATGTTGAAGCACTCTCTCTCTCCTGGAAGTGGTGGTACACTGTGGTTTATCCATGTTGAAGCGCTCTCTCTCTCTCCTGGAAGTGGTGGTACACTGTGGTTTATCCATGTTGAAGCGCTCTCTCTCTCCTGGAAGTGGTGGTACACTGTAGTTTATCCATGTTGAAGCGCTTTCTCTCTCCTGGAAGTGGTGGTACACTGTGGTTTATCCATGTTGAAGCGCTCTCTCTCTCGTGGAAGTGGTGGTACTCTGTGGTTTACTCACTCGCGACAGACAGAGAGAGACCAATTCAACCACCATGTTGACACCCAAGAGGGAAACTTCGCGCAGAGGCAGAGGCCTTCACCCAGTCCATGGTGACACCACTTAGGTCAACTTCGCGACTGAGTTTACACGTTGACTAACACCTAAATTAGGTAACAACTTCGCGATAGAGAGACACCTTCAACCACATTGTGGCATTTAAATAATTTAAACACGTAAAAATGTTTAAAACGACAATCCCCATATTGGGGATACTCATGTATTTGTAATACGCATTGATATTCGATATATGACTGAGTTATCAAGACCCTAATATCTGATATATTATGGATATAGTGAAACGAACCAGGGTGGAGGAAATTAACATGGTCGGAGTCCATCGACTTTCTCATATTTAAAGCAAATGGGTTTAAATTCTTCGTGAAATTGCCATTTGACATAAGACCGCCATTGGTATATACGTATATATATATATATAATATATATATATATAATATATATATATCTATAATGATATATATATATCTTAAGAAGACAGGGTGGAGGAAATTACCATGTAATGTTGTAGTCCTTCTACTTTCTCATGTTCACAGACAATGGAGCAGAAGTTCTTGTGAAATTGCATTTCACAGCCGGCAGGCTCTGGCATGGTAGGTGAGGCTGGCTTCACTTGAGAGCCGGGGACGGAGCAAGTTGTATCTGTCACGGCAGCGGTGACATCTTTAGATAAATGACATGCGATTACAGATGAAAGCGTGTTTCCCCTCAGCGCCGTGCACAAGAGACTCCTCTGACCTACATGACAGCAGATGAGCCAGGAGAGCCCGAGGGAGGCTCCAGCAGAGTGTACACCGCGTCTGGTGTTCATGGAGCAGGGGAGAGACAGTCTCCCAGCCCCCGGAGAATGCTTCGACTGCACCTCCAGCACAGCACACACTCACACGGTGACCTGTAACGAGTGTGTGATCCCTGAGCTGACCTGAGCAGTGCTTATAAGGACCGGTGCAGTTTAAACTTTTTTTTTCATTGAAATTAAGAACAATTTCATCTGCTTTCTCAGTAAATCAGAAATAAGAGTAAATGCTCTGACATTAGGTTCCATAGTTTAAAATAAGTTTGAAGAAATATTTAATAGTTTTGTCTTTGTTTCAAAGGGCAATGCCTTCATCAGGGTTACGATAACAAAGGCATTGTGGAAACCCTTGTCTTCTTGATGTAGCGCCTTTCAGTTTTACCAGACGTTAGTGTTTGAAGTTATAGATAGACAGATGGATAGATAGACGGATCTTATGAATGTAGTCTTGGGTTTATACCTGTTTTAGTCGAGTTTTGTGTTTTTAGCATGCAGAGTCTAGCAAATTGTTTACCTGCCACAATATCACAAATAAATCCATGTGGAGCTGCTGAGTACTCAGCAGACACGGCTTTCTCTTGTTATGACATGCTTGTGAACCTGTAGGTGCTGTAAACAAATTTTGTTATAATCATTTCTACTTTATTAGATGGCACAGCTGGAGAAATTGGAATACAAACTTGATACTTCCTTAGCAAACAGGATTCTCTCTCACAGCCCAGCACAGACTGCACAATAAAATGTGAAACACGTTTACCCCGTCTGTCAGTCTGTCAGCTTAAAGAAAATGAAACAAGACACATCGGTGATCTCATGAATCTGGGTCTGCAGGGTTTTCAAACAGGGCACTCCGGGGCTGGTTCCTCGCTCGTCTGCGACACAGGGTTTGTCACTGCCCCCCTTGGCAGCGGAGAGGAGCTGGCACAGGCTCCCTGTGAACATACTGCAGCATGCGCCCTGGTGCGCTGGCCATCTGGACCCCCGAGCTAGCATCAATGTGATCAGAACAACAAAATCAAGGTTGGCAAGTGAAGATATTTACAGGTGGAAATATACCCAGACCAGCCCAAGACAGCAAGTGCAGACCTACTGCAGTGAAAGCAGAGTATGAGCAACAGTAGAGATGGGTGATAGTAATAAAATACCAAACTATACCAAACAGTACCGATGCATTGTCAGCACCAATAATAATTAGTTTATTTATTTATTTATTTAATTAATTAATTAATTATCTTAAAAAAAAAAAAAAAAAAATTGTATATTTTTTTATAATATATAATATATACGCATGTCGCGTATTACAGATATTCATTCATTAAGTATATTACTAAGAATACATGCAAATGTTTCTCATGACAAATTTAAAAATAGCACTCTATTGCATATTATTTTTATGATTTACACGCTGCAAACAAAACTAGTTTTTAACAAAAATGTATTACATATATGTTCTGAGGTAGATAGAATTAATAATGCACAGAGTATTGTTTCACGATTCAATAAAAAAATATACTGCACTATTTTTAGACCAGGGCTGAGAGAAATTCACAGAATATTTTACACAAACTGCCTTTCTTCACACTGGTTTTACAAAATTGTTTGCTTAAAAATTGAATTAAAAACCCATATGGAGTTTACTTAGAATTCCGTCCAAGCAAAGATCTCCTGTAGAACTCTGGAGGCAGATTAAATTCTCCATTCATTTCCCCAGGACCCACCTTAAATTCCCTGAGCCAATCAAACTTCAAGACATCAGAGGACAACCCCAAATAGCACACTGCATAAGCAAAAGGGTTAAAGAAACACAAGGGTACTGTGCCTCAGAATGTAGAATGAAGACATACAGTAGAATAGACACTTGATTTCCAGGTGGAAGGGAGTGGTTGTGGTCTGAGAACCCTGCTGCACTGTCTATGATTGCTACCTCTCTGGTCCACTCATGAAGGACGGCGCTCTGGCTAGCAGCCCAACAAAGACTTTAAACTTCACCAGCACAGACTTGACAGTGACCAAAACAAATAATAAAAAAGCAAGAATCTAGTGGCCATCAAACACTTAGAAATAGGAAGTGGCTTCCTTCCAGCGTGCTGGAGCGCTATGCATCATGTATGACAAACACGAGTAAAGATTTCAGTGATGGATTTAGCCCTGGGGAAAAGCAGCACTCTGGAGAGACGTGCAATTTTTGCAGTCTGCTGATGTGCAGGAGGCAGGGCGTGCGAGACAAGTGCCAAAGTTAACTGAGGTAAGGGCTTATCCAACAGGGATGAGGAACTTCAAAGAGCACTAGCATTTGTATGGGGCGATAGGTCCTGTTTGGTATCTGTATTACTGTGTGTAATGGGCAGTGTTGTGTAATGCACTGCCCCAAATTCTCCTCTATTCTACCTACTTTTAGGTCCGGTACGAATTTTCGAAGTTTTGATGAGATGAAATGAGGTTAAGACGTTCTCAAACCACCAATGCAGGCGAGTCTGGTTCTTTTGCATAATGGCTAAGACGCTCGCTGCCAGTGTGCAGGGTCGCCGGTTCATGCATGGACCAGCTGTAAATGATAAGCTAGTAACACGTTACCTCTGCCTTGACATATAACTTCTTAATTCCCCTGTTTAAATAATAACACTAATAAAATAATAGGGATTTAATGGTGTTCAAGTCAGAACAGAGGTGACACTGATCCTAAAAAAGGTGTATTCACTATTTTCCTGCCACACTGCTTCCTGTACATGTCTTGCAGCTGACTGACAATAAAAAGCCCTTGCTCATTTATTTCACAGCACTTCAAATGTGGAGGAAAATGCTTTGGATTTAATTAAGAAATAATTAGTTAATCGAAACATACAGCGCTCTGCATTTGATCTGTTTATTGCATTACCTTGTTTCAAGTTCCCTCCAGCTAAAACATTAATAGAACCGGATGCACATGGTGAATGGAAGTGAGCCAGCAATTATCTTGCAGGAACGGGACTGGTCTTTGGCTGTGATGAGCGTACTGTAACCAGCAATGCTAAAATGAGATCTTCATCAATTCTGATGACACAGGCTAATTGCGCATTCATATTAAACAGAATTTAAGAGAATAAAACGCTACAATGTGACGAAAATGTTTTTCCTCAGTCGTGAAGGTCTTGTGTGTTAAACATTCCTGTAGCTGGATAGAAAGAATGTTCAGATTTCTGATGTTGAGCTTATGAATATGAATCAGTTTCAAGACCCTAAGATGAAGGAATGGCAAGTTCCAGGAGGTGAGCACGTAGCCTCTATTAAAACCCCTTATTCATGTCAATATTATTGCCATAAGCAGCGCACAATCACTATTGAGGTTGAGAAAGTGTTGTAACACTGCAGTGGAAACATCAAGCTGAAGCCAATATTTTCTGCCACAACACTAAGTTCCGGAACCTTAAAGTTTCTAGGCTGCACTACGTGAGTTCCATCGGGGTCCTATTACCTGTAACACAGGACATAATGCTGAAGTAAACAGTGAGAGGGGGGGCTTAGGAATTGATAAAATTAACCATAAACAACCAACTTCAAGTGCAGCACAGAAACCAGGACCAGAGGACACAACTGGACAAGGTGGGAGAGACTCTTCTTTCATCGAGAGTGGTGTGGCATGGAGTGTTTTAACCTCGCCCGTGCTGATGCTGAATGCATTGGGCTCCTTTAATGACGCCAACTTGACAGAAGAAAAGAAGGTTTTTTGAGTAAGGCCCAACTTGACAAAGTTTTGAGATCATTGAGTAACTCGGCAACGGGTAGCTAGATGGGCCTCATACCCAACGGGTACAGATGGGCCGAATGGCTCCCTCTTGTTCTTATGCTCTTATAAAACCAAGCAATTCCATCAAGATTGCTGTAGCTGGACCTGGAGAGCGATATCTGATCTGTTTGGAGTTAAGCGTTGATCTTGTCTGCTTGATGAAGTGGTGCAGTCCACGATGGACCTCTTTGCTCTTGAACTGCAGCTGTCAATGCATTAATGGTGTGCAGAGCTGAGAGGGAGAGAGGGAGGGGCGCTATCTGACCCAATTCACAAAGCTTTGACTCAAGAGCTATTTAAAGTCTGTTTTAATGTTCTAGACTGTTGTTGGCTTTTTCTCCAAAAGCTGTGATATTCCACCCAGACATACCAAAATACCATAGAAGGACCTGACTAGGTTCTAGACTTCAAGCACCATATTCACAAAGCATTTACCATCATCTTAAGTTAACACCAATTTGTTTTTCAATTAAGGAAACAAAGATAATGTTACAAAACGTCAATGAAATGACCCAGGAGCTGTAATTCAAAGTTCCTACAGTACAAGCACCCTAGTTTGATGTTTTCTGATTCTGTAACGTTAGCAGTTTGTTTGCTAACGTGGCACCATGCTAAATGCTTTGTGAACACAGCCCCAAGTGAGGAGAGGCAAATTCACGACAGTGGCTGCAGACTGGAGCTTCAACTCATTTGTTATAGGTATGCTAAAGGCTTGATTCGCAAAACCATTTACTCCAAACTGTCATTAGCACAGTTTTTTTTAAACACACCCAATACAGTTAACAACCCATAAATAAACAACTCAGACATTTAATTTAGGGGGCGTGTGATCAGTCTAACATTGTTTATCATTTGTTTCAGAAATGGAAGTTATGTTTTTTCTTTCAGACAAACCTTCCCCAAATACCCATTGTTTAACTACTGTATCATCAAGAGTCCATTCCAGTCCGAATCTTATCAATTCCTCTTTTTCTACATGAAAAGTTTTATTTGCTATTTCACACAGCATCTCCACTTTCCAGCTTGTGCTTGTGTTTTCCCAATTTCCTCCCAAGAATTAAATAGAATGAAATAAGACAAATAAAATACAGATATATAAGTATGTAAAAAAAAAAAAAAAAGAAAAGAAAAAGAAAAATGAGAACAATAAGAGACTGATAGAGAAAAATAAAAAAAAAAGAAATAAAGGAAAGATAAGGGAAAAGAGAGAGAGAAAGGGAAGAGAGAGAATAAAGGAAAAAAGGAAAAAAAAAAAAAATGAAAAAAAAAAAAACACACTAACTGTACACAATCCTCACCTGACTGTGGGTCCAAATAAAATCTGGAAAAACAGATGATGTACAGTAGGGCTTCCCAACCCTGCTCCTGAGGACCCCCTGTGTCTTCAGGTTTACATTCCAACTGAGCTCTCAATTACTCAACTAAACCCTTAATTGAACAAATAATTTGCTTAAGTAGATCTTTTTAATGTTTTCAGTTTTCCTAAAAAGTGTTCAAGTTGCTTATAAAATGTTACAGCTAACTTGAAATCAGCAACTGTTTAAGAGCTGAAAACGAGCAAAAAGGTCTAACTAAGCAAGGTATTTGTTCAATTACATGGTCTAGTTTAAGTAATTGAGAGCTCAGCTGGAATGAAAACCAAGACAAGGGGCTCCCCGGACCAGGTCTGGGAAGCCCTGATCTACAGCCGAAAGATAAGAAATGTGGACAGCGGTGTCATCTGGAGAACTGTGAGCCTTTCAGAAATGGGGGATAAAAAAAATCCCATATGATCTAGAAATCAGGGGCATTTATCCAGTTTAACCCAGAAAACAAAGTATTTCATCTAGAAAAATTGCACATTAGAATGTACAAACCAAGGCGTTTGTTTTTATCAAAGATCCCAGGTGGGTCATTTGTATGGAAATTGAGGGAAACATTCCCCCTGTGTTAGCAGAGAAAACCCTTTGAAAGACGAGCGTGTCGTGAATGTCCTTTTCCCTTGCATCTCTCCCGGCGTGGAAATCCATTAAGACAAGCCGAGACATTGCTTTATCCTAGACTGTGCTTTATTTAGGGCTAAGCTGAAATGCATCATTCAGTAATTACAGAAGAGTAGAAGGACTTTTGCCAGGTAATCGAGAGTGACAGAATGAGCAGTCAAGCATGAACTGCGAATCACAGCTGCAGAGGTGCAAAAAAAAACTACAAGGAGTGGAAAAACAACAAAACAAAAAGTCCGGGAAACAATGAAACGTAGGAAACAGTAAACAAAGGGGTGTTCACGACAGATGCACAAGCCAGCCTTACTAGTAGAGGCAATAAATTATAAATATGATCTCTGAAAAATAAATAAACAATTTAAAAATAGTAGAATCGCTACGTAACATTTGTCATGTGCTCCCCAACTGCTCTAAAGTCTATCAACAAATATAAATCTCCTTCCTTCAATAAATAAGTTCATTTTCTCCTTGTAATCCTTTCCCCCAGTCATTATCAATACAAGAAAAAGTCCTATAAAATTTGCAAACATATTTACAGAAGAACAGAGCTAAACCCATATACATATATATTATTTATTTTAAAACCTGCTCTGCTTTTATTTATTTTTTTCAGTTGCAACTTTATAATGCCATAAAGTACGTAGTGTAGTCAAATAGTGGATACGTACCGTTAACGCAATTAAGTAATCTCTCGGCTGTAAGGGCTGTAATCTCAAAACAAAGCATAATAGGAGGATATTTGGACTTCTCCAGATCTTTTGTTCTTGATTTCATCGCATTTACCCCGACCTACCTCTTGCGTCACTTTTTTCCTTCCTGATCATCACAAAGTATTCAAGTTTCACACTTACCCTCGTCTCTACTCCAGACTCCACTGATTGTATGTGACTTATGTCTGAGATCTCTTCTCTAAGGCACTCATACGTGAGACACACAAAATCTATTCTTACGTTATATCTCCTACTGCAAGGATCGTGTCTCTAGGACACCAAAAGGACCCCCGTCATGTTATCAAGAGTTGTTTCCTTATCAGTTTATGTCATTACCCTGATTTAAATTTTTTCTCTATTTAATCATATCTCTTGTTCAATCTTTGTCCCGCTCCGCGTGTCTGATACACAAGCCAAAGCCGTATTCAAATGCTTAAATTCAGCAGATTCAGGGAATCGACAATGATCAATCAAAAATGACTTCGCGCAGAGAAATAAAGTCAACGGGGTGTGATGAACTCTGCTATTGATTAAACAAATTTAAAATATGTGATTCTTGCAATACTCTGTTAATTTATCGCTAAGAGCAGTTCATACTACGTCGGTAATGTCATCGCTGCTCGGTAGCCAATTAGAAGTGAAGATGTTTCAGAGGGTTTGGTCAGTGACACAGATCAAAACTCACACTGAACCTTTAAACTACCAAAAATAAACATATAACGTAATGGGAATGTTAGGAATGTTTAGTTTTAGAGATCAAAACTGCGAGGGCAAGCTCTTTTGTTTGTACTTCAGGCATAGATGGAGATTAAGGGGCCAAGCAACTTAACTAGTTAAGAATAGGGGGAGAATGCAACGTTCTGTGTGTGCAATGTTCTGTGTGTGTCGGTTTTCTGTGGGTCGGCCAGTGCAATGTTCTGTGTGTGTCGGTTTAGGGGGCCAGTGCAATGTTCTGTGTGTGTCGGTTTAGGGGGCCAGTGCAATGTTCTGTGTGTGTCGGTTTAGGGGGCCAGTGCAATGTTCTGTGTGTGTCGGTTTAGGGGGCCAGTGCAATGTTCTGTGTGTGTCGGTTTAGGGGGCCAGTGCAATGTTCTGTGTGTGTCGGTTTAGGGGGCCAGTGCAATGTTCTGTGTGTGTCGGTTTAGGGGGCCAGTGCAATGTTCTGTGTGTGTCGGTTTAGGGGGCCAGTGCAATGTTCTGTGTGTGTCGGTTTAGGGGGCCAGTGCAATGGTCTGTGTGTGTCGGTTTAGGGGGCCAATGCAATGTTCTGTGTGTGTCGGTTTAGGGAGCCAGTGCAATGTTCTGTGTGTGTCGGATTAGGGGGCCAGTGCAATGTTCTGTGTATGTCGGTTTAGGGGGCCAGTGCAATGTTCTGTGTGTGTCGGTTTAGGGGGCCAGTGCAATGTTCTGTGTGTGTCGGTTTAGGGGGCCAGTGCAATGCTCTGTGTGTGTCGGTTTAGGGGGCCAGTGCAATGTTCTGTGTGTGTCGGTTTAGGGGGCCAGTGCAATGTTCTGTGTGTGTCGGTTTAGGGGGCCAGTGCAATGTTCTGTGTGTGTCGGTTTAGGGGGCCAGTGCAATGTTCTGTGTGTGTCGGTTTGGGGGGCCAGTGCAATGTTCTGTGTGTGTCGGTTTAGGGGGCCAGTGCAATGTTCTGTGTGTGTCGGTTTAGGGGGCCAGTGCAATGTTCTGTGTGTGTCGGTTTAGGGGGCCAGTGCAATGTTCTGTGTGTGTCGGTTTAGGGGGCCAGTGCAATGTTCTGTGTGTGTCGGTTTAGGGGGCCAGTGCAATGTTCTGTGTGTGTCGGTTTAGGGGGCCAGTGCAATGTTCTGTGTGTGTCGGTTTAGGGGGCCAGTGCAATGTTCTGTGTGTGTCGGTTTAGGGGGCCAGTGCAATGTTCTGTGTGTGTCGGTTTAGGGGGCCAGTGCAATGTTCTGTGTGTGTCGGTTTAGGGGGCCAGTGCAATGTTCTGTGTGTGTCGGTTTAGGGGGCCAGTGCAATGTTCTGTGTGTGTCGGTTTAGGGGGCCAGTGCAATGTTCTGTGTGTGTCGGTTTAGGGGGCCAGTGCAATGTTCTGTGTGTGTCGGTTTAGGGGGCCAGTGCAATGTTCTGTGTGTGTCGGTTTAGGGGGCCAGTGCAATGTTCTGTGTGTGTCGGTTTAGGGGGCCAGTGCATTGTTCTGTGTGTGTCGGTTTAGGGGGCGAGTGCAATGTTCTGTGTGTGTCGGTTGGTAATGGGATGTTCTGCCTGTGTCAGTTACTGCTTCCAAAATGAGAAAAATAACAGCAGATATGATGACAGCAGATTTATCGGAGATCTCGGTATACAACATCACTGCTATTGCTGCAGACCTGCTTAAGATCACTTATTTATTTCAAAAGTTTAATATTCTAAGCAAACTTTTCCGGTGTGAGAAATGTCATACGGGTCTGATAAAGAACAGCTACACAAGATTACTGGGATATATCTGGCGATGTCCGAATCGTGACTGTCGGGCTAAAAAATCAGTTCTGTCAGAAAGCTACTTTCAAAACACTTGCTTAAGCCTTCAGAAAATCTTGTTTGTGATTTATTTCTGTCACCATCATTGCCATGCATGTTGACACAGACAAAAAAACAGCAATCGACTGAGACAGCTTTATGCGGGACATCTGCTCATGGAAGCTGATGCAGGACCCATGCTGCTCGGCAACATCCCCAAAGGCACTTACACCCACTCAAATCTTTTCTAAAAGAGTTCAAAGTTTTATTTAATTTAATATATATATATATATGAGTTCAAGGAGACGATTGGAACAGTGAATTTTCAACCGATTTATATCGATTTGATCAGAATCCTCCATTATGAATGGCCCCTTTATCATTTTCTTGGCACCTTCATTTCCACCTATGCTGTACTTCATATCTTCAACCTTCACACTTCCCTGTGTTATTTATAAAAATCCAGTTGTTACGAATAGAAAAACAATAATTCCCACGGCTCCTCCTAGTGCTGCCTCCCTGTCAGTCACCTCTGACAGACAGGCTGACAAGACAGCTAATTAATTCAACAATATACTGTACTGGGAATCGCGGGTATGTCATTACATTCATACATATGTATGATATAAAATATTGACATTCAAAAGCAAGTTTTAGGAAAGTTTATAAATGATTAATATAACTGTAATAATGGATTACGGCATTACTGATAATAAATATACATATATAATAACACATTAAAATATAACCCTGGTGAAAAAATACTATGCGAAATCCTATTGCAAATTTTATAGGAATGTTTTAGAAATTGAAATAATTCCTATCGGATCACATAGGAACTTTACAATTATTATTACCCTATTAAATCGTATAAGAATCTAATAGGATTTAAAAGGATGTCCTATAATTATCAAGAGAGTGTATGCTGTCTGGTAGGATTCACTGACGACAAAAACTCTGAACAAAATCATCTTCAAACAGATGCTCACGCAGCAAAAGTCTTGTATTTTGAGTCTATGAACAGCTTACACCTATCTAAAGGTATGGAGACATTGTAAGCAGCTATTAGTCTTGCGTTGTAACTATCATAGCAGGTGCAACCCTTGAAAAGACAGTATGTGTGAAATCAACGTTAGTAAAGACTTGCGTCTGAAGTAAGAACGTACACACAGCTGGTGCAACCAGTCCTGGACCTTCTCATCACCAGCACTAGAATTAAGGATAGAGTTTTTAGGAAGGGTGGGGGGTAGAAATGGGAAGGATTTCTTAACGGAGAACATTCTAGAATGGGAGGGACTGGCAGGATGTTCTAGAGTGAGTAACTTGTAGGTGGCTGATGATAGGAACAAAGGGCTTGTTTTATTTTGGTAGGTTTTTTTTCCTAGATGAGGAAATAGCGCCTGAGAGGCTTGTGAAGACAAGGCTTACAGATTACAGGAGGTTTTAAAAACACGTGACACCATGTAGAGTTCAGCGCACAGTTTCATAACTTCCTGCGTTCTGTAACCTCAGAGGTGAAGAGGGGGTCATTTCTAGAAGAGGAGAATGAATGGACGGAAATCCATATTTCTGTATGAGCAGAATCATGAAGAGACACAAAGCATGAACGTTTGCCTGAAGATTTCAGTGAAAAAAGTGTATTTTCCTCAAGTTTACTTTTGTAAATATGAAGACCACCTGTGTTTTTAATTTCTTCTTTGTAGTCATTGGTCAGTTCCTAATATCGGAACTATATATATATGATATATATCTATATATATATATATATATATATATATATATATATATAATATTATTATATCTATATAATATTAAATACGGAATTTCTTGACGGTCATAACAGTAAATGCCAGGGTTGCATTATTTTCGTTTAATAAAAGCCTAACCGATTGGCCATCCTAGGAATTGAAGACTTTAAAATTTAGAAATTTACAAAAGGTTAAGACCATAATAAAAAAATATTATTTTTTTAGTATTATGCCATATGACATATATATTATAATATATATATATATATATATATATATATATATATATATATATATATATATATGCATTGATATGGCATATATTATATCTAAGCATAAAAAATAGTATATTATAATATATATAGATCTATATATATATATATATATATATATATATATATATATATATTTATATTTTTCAGGTTTTGCATTGATTCTGTACAGATATTAATAAGAATTTAAATGGGAGGTCCAAAAAGCCTTTCAAAAACAATCAGATTCTTCATCTTGTAAACCAGTAGTTTTCCTGTGATCTTCCCTGTCCTGGTAAAGGAATGGGCTAGTTTCTCACTGCAGACCAACACGCGAAAACTGATTGAAATCTAATCTCAATTCTCACAGTGCCTCCTCCCCTCCTGGCTAGTATCAAAGAAGTATAACTTTACCATTTTTAAAAAGCATAGCATCAATAGATCATCAAGTTCATCGTATCGTGTATCTATCAGTAGTGTGTGTGTGTGTGTGTGTGTGTGTGTGTGTGTGTAATTTTTGTACAGTCTCTTTTTTATATAATAACTCTTCAGACTGTTTACGGAACAGTAAAGAGAAACAAAGTTACTTCCAATATATTACATATACAGCTACAAGTCTGCAATAAAAATTGTTTGGTCCTTTGGTCCCTAAAATAGCTAAGGAATGATAAATGAGACTCCCTAGTAACTGTTGCTGTTGTGGATCACCACGGCAACGCTATCCATTGGTGACAAACAGGCACTCCTTGATGCGATCCATAGTTTTTTGTTTTGTTTTCAAGCTTCATGTGTGTTCTGAAAGCTCGAGGTCTTTTCAAATTAACACTTTCCTCAAAAGAAATGTTTGCCTTGTTTCATCATCCTTGTCCTTCATTTCCTGCTCGTCACGTTGCATTGCATTGAAAACTACACAGAAGAACATTGTTTATTTCCAAGCAGATATTTAACAGTCTCTCACACTCCAATACAACAGGAAGTGTGAAACAGATCCTTCAGTCTGATTGAGGTTATGCTGATCTTTCCCAAAAGCAGTATCCAACGGTACTTTTTTTTTCTTCCTCGATTTTTATTATTTTTTGTTTGATTATTATTATTTATTTGTACATGCGTTTCCACTCCAAAAATCTGGTCCTAAAAACATGGAAAGAAAGAAAGAAAGAAAGAAAGTCAAAAATCCAGATCAGCAAATTACAAACAACTAGATGGTAGGCAGCCTGGCTTATTCAAAGTGGGAATCAAGGTTAGTCATTGACATCAGAAACTGAAAGGCTAGCTGTTTAAAAAAAAAGAAAAAGAGATTGCTTTTTTTCCTTCCGTTCATTTTGGCAAATGTCAAAGTTTGCAATTACGTTCTTTATCTTGATTTGCCTCTTTGGGTTTTGTAAGATTTGCATTTTGTTGGCAGCGGTGAGGGATAATGGAAGAGCTAAGAATTAGCATGAGGGGGGATGTGTTATTATTGCATTCATTTTAACCGCATTCATATTCACATAGAACACCTTCCCTGGGCTTTAGCTAACAATGAAGAGTGTGCACAAACTGCCTTTAAGATGTATTTATCAGTAGGTATTCCATAAATCCATTCATTAATGTGTTGATTTTAAAGAAGCAAAGCTGTCCTTCCCTCATGTTAACAATTAAGTACCAATTAATGGTAATTAACTTCTGCATTGTTTTTTTGGACAATAATTTTTTGATAATTTTTTTCCAATTTTCTCCCAATTTGGAATGTCCAATTATTTTTCTCAACATGGCTCACTGCTGCAACCCCTGAACTGACTCGGGAGAGACGAAAACGCGCACTTGCGTCCTCCGAAACAACTGCCGTCAGGCATCTGCTTTTTTTCACTCTGCAAGCCCGCCATGCAGCCATATCCAGAACTTATAGGGGGCCTCCTCCACTCCAGATGGATTGCCTTTCCTGGATGCTCCACTCGGGAGCCCCTACATTGTATGTTTTAAAAGCTGCCTGGAAGCAAATTTTCCTCTCATCCGGGGCGCTGACATTTTTACTGCCGTACTTTGGCATTGCAACCTGTAAACTTAAATGTTTTCTTTATTAACATTATTACTGGTCCCCCTTTTATTGGGCTTTGAATCTTTTGGTTCTTCAATTAAGCAAAGCGGGGGTTTCGACAGGGAATTCACTTTAACGTTAGACCAAATCATATAAACATCAAGCATATTTAGCTGCTTCTAACAACAGAACAAGCCGACAGTTGAATAACCAGTATCTTATTTGTCTTTTGATAAACACCACGTTCCATGATGACAAGGAAGGGATTTATATCTTACCTCAATTCATTACGTGCCTGCTGTGCATCAGCCTTCACCTGCTTTTTGGCTTTGTCTAGTGGGGAGGGCAGCTATCCTTCTCCCCTGCCCATGGCTTCCCTACAATCAGCCTCTCCATTTATCTGCAAGGCTGAGTTATGGGCAGCGTAGTGTACAAATGTGTATAATGTATTTGTGTTGTCTAGTCTATGCTTTAATAAATAATCTCTCATACGAGTGTCCTGACTGAATGAACTTTCTTTTACGTTAACCCTGGATATGCAGAGCTGCAGATAACCTGCTGAACCCTGGTCCCTTGGTCTGACTGACCACTGGAATGAGTCTGAAGTTGAACTCTAGTGATTTGGTACCAGGAAGCAGCAGCAACTTCTCTTACTGGCTATCCTTACAATCAAAGAACCAAAAGATCTTCAACACAAGAAAAAAAGTGACCAGTGATAATGCTGTGAATCTAATGTTAGCAGCCTTTGATAGCACTCCTTAGACTCCCTTCAGTACCTTTTGCATGGCTGGCTCATCCATTTGTTTACTTCAGGTTTTCATCCCACATAAGATTTCCTTAACTTGGGTGGTTTGTAAAAAAGTGTTCTAGTTTGTAAAATAATTCCATAAAACTCCCCTCTCGTGCACTTTCTTCCATTCTCTATGTAGGTCTCGTGCAGTTTTGAAAGAAGCACATGGTACATATGGGACATTAACGAGAAAGTAAAACTAATAATGAATATCACCTACTTGCTGTACCTATGCATGTAGTTAATGTTACTTTGCTTAAAGATTTAAAAGATTGTGTTTTAAGAAGAAACATATTCTGTAACATCCACAAGTCCTAGAACAACAGATAAACCGAATTGCGTGTATCCAAACACCTACCGTGTCCGCCCCCTTATTCAACACGCTTCTACCACAAGGGAATACACACCCTGTATACCTGGGGCCACACAAAGGGGCTGGTTTGGTCCCCCTATACCCCATCGGTATAATCCAAAGCTCAGTTTTTTCAGCACTGGGGACTCACCCCTGATTTCATTAACCCCAACACTGGTTGATAACATTCCTGTGGACTCCATAGTGCTGTGAAATGCAGCACCAGCAAGGTATAAATGACAATATGAAGTTCTACATTATTGAATGCTGTCAGTCTGCAAGCCCTATTTTCGAGTAGCCTGTTACACTTCCTGGGTCGTGTCACCTCAGCAGTGTCTTTGGGGTCAAAGCATGCCAGCCATTGCTGGAAACTACATCGTGAATGAAAGCACATGACAGGAAAGCTTTCTGGAATTATTTCCTAAGCTAGAACCCCCTTTAAGGAAAACTACTCAAAAGTCATCTTCACTGAGAAATCAACGACCTTTAAGAAAAACAAAAGCACAGTTCTGTGGTTTCAGTTGGTTTCAGTCGTGACTAAGCTTGAAGAAAGGTAAAGATTATGCCTTGTGGCAGTTGTCAAAAGAACACTTTCAAATAACACTTGCTATATAAATATATGCTGTTTTTTTAATCAAAAGCAGGCAGTTATTCACTACACATGATACAGTACAGTATTAAGGTGACCGAATACATAAAAACAAAAAACAATAAACAAAACAGTACAGGTACTGAAAAGGATCCACTCTCGTGAAAGTATCATGCGCTATTGATATCAATCCATGCTGGCAGGTTGCCACACTGTTGGGTCAACAAACAGCAAACCTTAACACTGCAGTCGGAACAAAGAACAACAATCACCAAACACACCAGGACCCTTTTTCAGTTGTGAGGGGGACAGGCTTTACAGGAGACAGGCTCAATTTGGGAACGGGTGTTGGGAAAGGCACTCAACCTATCGCCTTTGGAATAGCGTTTGCGCATTCAGGTGGGGAATTGTCTGGTGGGACCAAACGCTAATGATGGTTCAATTCTGTTTTCCGCTTCCATTAAACTAGAGTGCGGCAAATGAAAAAGGCCCCGTACCATATGCTTGAGAAAGGAACAAAAGAAAGAAAAACACAATATTTATGACTCTCAATAAAACCAAAAGTGCAATAAATATTCAACCACACGATTCTTTTTCAATCATCAGCAATTTCAATCCATTTGAGAGTCTCATTTAGGAATTCTTCTTCTTTTTTTTTTTTAACTTTTTTTGTGACATCTAAAGAAGCAACGAACATTGACATTAAAGGAACCAAATAAACAATCCATTAATAAATTAAAGTTACAAGGCAGGCACTAAAAAAAGAAAAAAAAAAGAAAATATGAGGACAGCAAAGACTGTGGCAGCACAAACTTCAAAAAAACACACATGTGATTATGACTGGCCAACCGTCAACTGATACAACATCCAAAGATATATAAATACATCTATACATCTATATATATATTTATATATATCTACTTCTATACACAATCCAGCATAGACTGATATACATATATATACATAGATCTACAAAGAAGAGGTAATGTTTCAGTCACGAAACGTGGCGGCAGGTCATGCAGTTTGTTACATGACGCCAGCATTTCACAACTTTCAACTTTCAGTTGAATCAAACTTACGGAGGTTTGAGGGGGGCTCTTTTTTCTCCGCTTTCAATACCATGAACTTTATCCTAGCTCAGCATTCAGACACTGTTGAGAATGACTGGCTCTGTGGTTGGGTGGGACTCAGATAAATAAACAAAACAAAAAACAAAACAAAGATCGAATGACAAACGATTTCAGAAGGCAAAAAAGGGAGAGGGAGAAGAAAAAAAAATCCAAACACAGCATCAGTCAAAGCTTTAATGTTAAAAAACAAAGAATGAGAGTCTAGGAGGGGTGAAAGTGGCCTGAAGACGTCAAGATGGCGGACAACAAAAGAGATGGACAGCTCTGGGGAACGGAAATGACAGACAACTGGTCGCCATGGAGATCATTCTCTAAAGACAGTTCACAGGAAAACAATAACAACAACACAGTCCTTGCTGCTTTGAAGAAAAGCATTATTGACATTTCATAACCCCAAACCAATCCTTAAACAAGCGTTCATCCTTCTCCCGCACATTAACCCCCTCTGTCTCGTAATGCTTAAGGCTCCAAATACTGAATCACAAACACTGACCAGGTCAGGAGAGCCTGTGCAGGACACTGAAAAGACTTCCCCTTTAAAACACTGTACTTTGAATATTTCTTTTCTTGAGATGCATCTGACATCCATTCAACTCCAAGGACAGAATGACGAGACGAGTCCCACAGTTCCAAGTGTCTAGAACAGTATCTTGAAATAACAGGCTCTGTCACAAAATTATTTAAAGAATGCTTTTCAAAGTAAAGTCTGTTTTTTTATGAAAATGAATAATAATAAGTTTGATATTTCCCAAACTGTAACGGACTATTGATGGTTTCATTACCAACAGTTTCATAAATACAGAACATCACTTTGAAAAATCATTCTTTAAACAGATCTTCTGTGAACAGAACCCATCCAACCCTAATTCATTCATATAAACAGACTGAAAAAAACCCAAAACAGTCTACAACTAGTGAGTTAAAGCTTTGTGAATTTCCATCTGCAATGGCTGCAGGCCTGACCTGCACACCCCCGCCAGTTACTGAGCCTGATCATGGCTTGGAGGAGTGTGTAGTGGGTTTAATTCCTCTGCTGCCCAGCAAACACATTCCACTTATTACCTGAGCCTTGTTCGACCCCGCCTCTGGAGGAAAAGCACTGAAACATGAGGATGAAACACTGCTGCGCTATTTCAATAAAGGTCCCAGACATCACATTCACAACACAGGAATAGTCACAGACTGTATGGGTGCTGTGGAAAAGGGTTTCTAAAATCCCGCCTTACTGGTGTGTTTGAATTCATAGTCCAGTTTTAAAAGGGGTAGTGCTCATTCCCTTACCACAGTAAAGCTTTGCAAGCTCATTCTGCAGGTTTCCCATGGTATACTATGCATTTATCAAAGTTTACCTTGGTTTGCATTGGTTTTTTATGCTTTACCATAACTCCCTGCAACATTTGCAGAAAACCAGCACCAGAAACAACGTGTCAAGCGGGCCCATGTGTATTGTGACAAGCAACAGAAAAGTACTACAGGTGCCCAAAGAACCCTTCAACACAGTGCAACAGGCACACACGATTTTCACAGAGCAACTGTGTGGCCAGTTAGTGTCTATGAGAATCACACTTTAACACCTGTAATCCTAAAAGCTGGTTGTTACCAGCTACTGGAGAGATTAGTTGAGACTACACAGTGCATATGGTCATCGGACACTACAAGCATCCACTACAACAATAATGGAGATATACAGATAAGAAAAATCTACATCAAATCAATATTTGGTGTGACCACCCTTTGCCTTATAAACAGCACCAATTCTTCTAGGTACACTTGCACACAGTTTTTGAAGGAACTCGGCAGGTAGGTTGGCCCAAACATCTTGGAGAACTAACCACAGTTCTTCTGTGGATTTAGGCAGCCTCAGTTGCTTCTCTCTCTTCATGTAATCCCAGATAGACTCGATGATGTTGAGATCAGGGCTCTGTGGGGGCCAAACCATCACTTCCATCACTTCTTCTTTAAGCTGAAGATAGTTCTTAATGACTTTCGCTGTATGTTTGGGGTCGTTGCCATGCTGCAGAGTAAATATGGGGCCAATCAGATGCCTCCCTGATGGTATTGCATGATGGATAAGTATCTGCCTGTACTTCTCAGCATTGAGGAGACCATTAATTCTGACCAAATCCCCAACTCCATTTGCAGAAATGCAGCCCCAAACTTGCAAGGAACCTCCACCATGCTTCACTGTTGCCTGCAGACACTCATTCGTGTACCGCTCTCCAGCCCTTCGGCGAACAAACTGCCTTCTGCTACAGCCAAATATTTCAAATTTTGACTCATCAGTCCAGAACACCTGCTGCCATTTTTCTGCACCCCAGTTCCTGTGTTTTCGTGCATAGTTGAGTCGCTTGGCCTTGTTTCCACGTCGGAGGTATGGCTTTTTGGCCGCAAGTCTTCCATGAAGGCCACTTCTGACCAGACTTCTCCAGACAGTAGATGGGTGTACCAGGGTCCCACTGTTTTCTGCCAATTCTGAGCTGATGGCATTGCTGGACATCTTCCGATTGCGAAGGGAAGTAAGCATGATGTGTCTTTCATCTGCTGCAGTAAGTTTCCTTGGCCGACCACTGCGTCTACGGTTCTCAACGTTGCCCGTTTCTTTGTGCTTCTTCAAAAGAGCTTGGACAGCACATCTGGAAACCCCTGTCTGCCTTGAAATTTCTGCCTGGGAGAGACCTTGCTGATGCAGTATAACTACCTTGTGTCTTGTTGCTGTGCTCAGTCTTGCCATGGTGTATGACTTTTGACAGTAAACTGTCTTCAGCAACCTCACCTTGTTAGCTGAGTTTGGCTGTTCCTCACCCAGTTTTATTCCTCCTACACAGCTGTTTCTGTTTCAGTTAATGATTGTGTTTCAACCTACATATTGAATTGATGATCATTAGCACCTGTTTGGTATAATTGTTTAATCATACACCTGACTATATGCCTACAAAATCCCTGACTTTGTGCAAGTGTACCTAGAAGAATTGATGCTGTTTTGAAGGCAAAGGGTGGTCACACCAAATATGGATTTGATTTAGATTTTTCTTCTGTTCACTCACTTTGCATTTAGTTAATTGATAAATATAATCTATTAACATGTCTATTTTTGAAAGCATTCTTACTTTACAGAATTTTTTCACACCTGCCTAAAACTTTTGCACAGTACTATATATATATATATATATATATATATATATATATATATATATATATATATATATATATATATATATATAATATATAATCCGACAAGGCCGATTAACATGATAATCAGACCATTTATCAATTAAAGATCTGATTGCAGATAATTTTTTTTTTACAATTTTATTGTGCATTCTGGGTAAAGAAGTGGTGGTACTCTGTGGTTTATCCATGTTGAAGTGCTGTCTCTCTGTGCTACACTGTGGTTTATCCATGTTGAAGCGCTCTCTCTCTCTCCTGGAAGTGGTGGTACACTGTGGTTTATCCATGTTGAAGTGCTGTCTCTCTCCTGGAAGTGGTGGTACACTGTGGTTTATCCATGTTGAAGCGCTCTCTCTCTCCTGGAAGTGGTGGTACACTGTGGTTTATCCATGTTGAAGCGCTCTCTCTCTCTCCTGGAAGTGGTGGTACACTGTGGTTTATCCATGTTGAAGCGCTGTCTCTCTGTGCTACACTGTGGTTTATCCATGTTGAAGCGCTCTCTCTCTCGTGGAAGTGGTGGTACACTGTGGTTTATCCATGTTGAAGTGCTGTCTCTCTCCTGGAAGTGGTGGTACACTGTGGTTTATCCATGTTGAAGCGCTCTTTCTCTGTGCTACACTGTGGTTTATCCATGTTGAAGTGCTCTCTCTCTCTCCTGGAAGTAGTGGTACACTGTAGTTTATCCATGTTGAAGCGCTGTCTCTCTCCTGGAAGTGGTGGTACACTGTGGTTTATCCATGTTGAAGCGCTCTCTCTCTCTCCTGGAAGTGGTGGTACTCTGTGGTTTATCCATGTTGAAGCGCTCTCTCTCTCCTGGAAGTGGTGGTATTCTGTGGTTTATCCATGTTGAAGTGCTGTCTCTCTCCTGGAAGTGGTGGTACACTGTGGTTTATCCATGTTGAAGCGCTCTCTCTCTCTCCTGGAAGTGGTGGTACACTGTGGTTTATCCATGTTGAAGTGCTGTCTCTCTCCTGGAAGTGGTGGTACACTGTGGTTTATCCATGTTGAAGCGCTCTCTCTCTCTCCTGGAAGTGGTGGTACACTGTGGTTTATCCATGTTGAAGCGCTGTCTCTCTCCTGGAAGTGGTGGTACACTGTGGTTTATCCATGTTGAAGCGCTCTCTCTCTCCCTGGAAGTGGTGGTACACTGTGGTTTATCCATGTTGAAGCGCTCTCTCTCTCTCCTGGAAGTGGTGGTACACTGTGGTTTATCCATGTTGAAGTGCTGTCTCTCTCCTGGAAGTGGTGGTACACTGTGGTTTATCCATGTTGAAGCGCTCTCTCTCTCTCCTGGAAGTGGTGGTACACTGTGGTTTATCCATGTTGAAGTGCTGTCTCTCTCCTGGAAGTGGTGGTACACTGTGGTTTATCCATGTTGAAGCGCTCTCTCTCTCTCCTGGAAGTGGTGGTACACTGTAGTTTATCCATGTTGAAGCACTTTCTCTCTCCTGGAAGTGGTGGTACACTGTGGTTTATCCATGTTGAAGCGCTCTCTCTCTCTTCTGGAAGTGGTGGTACACTGTGGTTTATCCATGTTGAAGCGCTTTCTCTCTCCTGGAAGTGGTGGTACACTGTAGTTTATCCATGTTGAAGCACTTTCTCTCTCCTGGAAGTGGTGGTACACTGTGGTTTATCCATGTTGAAGCGCTCTCTCTCTCTCCTTGAAGTGGTGGTACACTGTGGTTTATCCATGTTGAAGCGCTGTCTCTCTGTGCTACACTGTGGTTTATCCATGTTGAAGTGCTGTCTGTCTCCTTGAAGTGGTAGTACACTGTGGTTTATCCATGTTGAAGTGCTTTCTCTCTCCTGGAAGTGGTGGTACACTGTAGTTTATCCATGTTGAAGCACTTTCTCTCTCCTGGAAGTGGTGGTACACTGTAGTTTATCCATGTTGAAGCACTTTCTCTCTCCTGGAAGTGGTGGTACACTGTGGTTTATCCATGTTGAAGCGCTGTCTCTCTCCTGGAAGTGGTGGTACACTGTGGTTTATCCATGTTGAAGCGCTGTCTCTCTCCTGGAAGTGGTGGTACACTGTGGTTTATCCATGTTGAAGCGCTCTCTCTCTCGTGGAAGTGGTGGTACTCTGTGGTTTATTCATGTTGTGCATTTCTAATAATTTTGCTGTTTAGGGGTTACCCCAGAGTAGTTAAACAGTATGCGTAACTGTGCTGCTCTGCCCTTGGGGCTTGTATGACTGAGTTATCAGGTCCCTAAATCTGATATATTAGGGAAATAGGACGGAAAGGTAACATTTGTTACATTTACTAAATTTAAAAAACTAATAAAAATGGGTTTAGAAAGACCAAATACCCATGGGCCGTATATGTCATATATAGGTATATATATATATATATATATATATATATATATATATATATATATATATATATATATATATAGGGAGGTCCACCACACTTTAATTTGTAACATCAGGAAGATGAAAAGAGTACAAGTGTCTGTTTACTCGTCTTTCAAGAACACTTTAACGTAAAGTGCGGCCGTCCGAGACCGTACCATCACTTGCCCCGAAGTGAATGATCCCGACCGGGGGGACGGAGCAAGTTGTATCTGTCACGGCAGCGGTGACATCTTTAGATAAATGACATGCGATTACAGATGAAAGCGTGTTTCCCCTCAGCGCCGTGCACAAGAGACTCCTCTGACCTACATGACAGCAGATGAGCCAGGAGAGCCCGAGGGAGGCTCCAGCAGAGTGTACACCGCGTCTGGTGTTCATGGAGCAGGGGAGAGACAGTCTCCCAGCCCCCGGAGAATGCTTCGACTGCACCTCCAGCACAGCACACACTCACACGGTGACCTGTAACGAGTGTGTGATCCCTGAGCTGACCTGAGCAGTGCTTATAAGGACCGGTGCAGTTTAAACTTTTTTTTTCATTGAAATTAAGAACAATTTCATCTGCTTTCTCAGTAAATCAGAAATAAGAGTAAATGCTTTGACATTAGGTTCCATAGTTTAAAATAAGTTTGAAGAAATATTTAATAGTTTTGTCTTTGTTTCAAAGGGCAATGCCTTCATCAGGGTTACGATAACAAAGGCATTGTGGAAACCCTTGTCTTCTTGATGTAGCGCCTTTCAGTTTTACCAGACGTTAGTGTTTGAAGTGAGAGATAGATTGATGGATAGATAGACGGATCTTATGAATGTAGTCTTGGGTTTATACCTGTTTTAGTCGAGTTTTGTGTTTTTAGCATGCAGAGTCTAGCAAATTGTTTACCTGCCACAATATCACAAATAAATCCATGTGGAGCTGCTGAGTACTCAGCAGACACGGCTTTCTCTTGTTATGACATGCTTGTGAACCTGTAGGTGCTGTAAACAAATTTTGTTATAATCATTTCTACTTTATTAGATGGCACAGCTGGAGAAATTGGAATACAAACTTGATACTTCCTTAGCAAACAGGATTCTCTCTCACAGCCCAGCACAGACTGCACAATAAAATGTGAAACACGTTTACCCCGTCTGTCAGTCTGTCAGCTTAAAGAAAATGAAACAAGACACATCGGTGATCTCATGAATCTGGGTCTGCAGGGTTTTCAAACAGGGCACTCCGGGGCTGGTTCCTCGCTCGTCTGCGACACAGGGTTTGTCACTGCCCCCCTTGGCAGCGGAGAGGAGCTGGCACAGGCTCCCTGTGAACATACTGCAGCATGCGCCCTGGTGCGCTGGCCATCTGGACCCCCGAGCTAGCATCAATGTGATCAGAACAACAAAATCAAGGTTGGCAAGTGAAGATATTTACAGGTGGAAATATACCCAGACCAGCCCAAGACAGCAAGTGCAGACCTACTGCAGTGAAAGCAGAGTATGAGCAACAGTAGAGATGGGTGATAGTAATAAAATACCAAACTATACCAAACAGTACCGATGCATTGTCAGCACCAATAATAATTAGTTTATTTATTTATTTATTTTAAATAATATCATATGCATATCTTAAAAAAAAAAAAAAAAAAAATATATATATATATATATATATATATATATATATATATATAGTACGCATAATACGTCTGTATTAAGTATATATAAATGTTTCTTATGACAAATTTGAAAATAGCACTCTATTGCATATTATTTTTATGATTTACACGCTGCAAACAAAACTAGTTTTTAACAAAAATGTATTACATATATGTTCTGAGGTAGATAGAATTAATAATGCACAGAGTATTGTTTCACGATTCAATAAAAAAATATACTGCACTATTTTTAGACCAGGGCTGAGAGAAATTCACAGAATATTTTACACAAACTGCCTTTCTTCACACTGGTTTTACAAAATTGTTTGCTTAAAAATTGAATTAAAAACCCATATGGAGTTTACTTAGAATTCCGTCCAAGCAAAGATCTCCTGTAGAACTCTGGAGGCAGATTAAATTCTCCATTCATTTCCCCAGGACCCACCTTAAATTCCCTGAGCCAATCAAACTTCAAGACATCAGAGGACAACCCCAAATAGCACACTGCATAAGCAAAAGGGTTAAAGAAACACAAGGGTACTGTGCCTCAGAATGTAGAATGAAGACATACAGTAGAATAGACACTTGATTTCCAGGTGGAAGGGAGTGGTTGTGGTCTGAGAACCCTGCTGCACTGTCTATGATTGCTACCTCTCTGGTCCACTCATGAAGGACGGCGCTCTGGCTAGCAGCCCAACAAAGACTTTAAACTTCACCAGCACAGACTTGACAGTGACCAAAACAAATAATAAAAAAGCAAGAATCTAGTGGCCATCAAACACTTAGAAATAGGAAGTGGCTTCCTTCCAGCGTGCTGGAGCGCTATGCATCATGTATGACAAACACGAGTAAAGATTTCAGTGATGGATTTAGCCCTGGGGAAAAGCAGCACTCTGGAGAGACGTGCAATTTTTGCAGTCTGCTGATGTGCAGGAGGCAGGGCGTGCGAGACAAGTGCCAAAGTTAACTGAGGTAAGGGCTTATCCAACAGGGATGAGGAACTTCAAAGAGCACTAGCATTTGTATGGGGCGATAGGTCCTGTTTGGTATCTGTATTACTGTGTGTAATGGGCAGTGTTGTGTAATGCAGTGCCGGTAAGAGGAGATAAGATGAGATGAAATGAGGTTAAAAGCTCTCAAACCACCAATGCAGGCGAGTCTGGTTCTTTTGCATAATGGCTAAGACGCTCGCTGCCAGTGTGCAGGGTCGCCGGTTCATGCATGGACCAGCTGTAAATGATAAGCTAGTAACACGTTACCTCTGCCTTGACATATAACTTCTTAATTCCCTGTTTAAATAATAACACTAATAAAATAATAGGGATTTAATGGTGTTCAAGTCAGAACAGAGGTGACACTGATCCTAAAAAAGGTGTATTCACTATTTTCCTGCCACACTGCTTCCTGTACATGTCTTGCAGCTGACTGACAATAAAAAGCCCTTGCTCATTTATTTCACAGCACTTCAAATGTGGAGGAAAATGCTTTGGATTTAATTAAGAAATAATTAGTTAATCGAAACATACAGCGCTCTGCATTTGATCTGTTTATTGCATTACCTTGTTTCAAGTTCCCTCCAGCTAAAACATTAATAGAACCGGATGCACATGGTGAATGGAAGTGAGCCAGCAATTATCTTGCAGGAACGGGACTGGTCTTTGGCTGTGATGAGCGTACTGTAACCAGCAATGCTAAAATGAGATCTTCATCAATTCTGATGACACAGGCTAATTGCGCATTCATATTAAACAGAATTTAAGAGAATAAAACGCTACAATGTGACGAAAATGTTTTTCCTCAGTCGTGAAGGTCTTGTGTGTTAAACATTCCTGTAGCTGGATAGAAAGAATGTTCAGATTTCTGATGTTGAGCTTATGAATATGAATCAGTTTCAAGACCCTAAGATGAAGGAATGGCAAGTTCCAGGAGGTGAGCACGTAGCCTCTATTAAAACCCCTTATTCATGTCAATATTATTGCCATAAGCAGCGCACAATCACTATTGAGGTTGAGAAAGTGTTGTAACACTGCAGTGGAAACATCAAGCTGAAGCCAATATTTTCTGCCACAACACTAAGTTCCGGAACCTTAAAGTTTCTAGGCTGCACTACGTGAGTTCCATCGGGGTCCTATTACCTGTAACACAGGACATAATGCTGAAGTAAACAGTGAGAGGGGGGGCTTAGGAATTGATAAAATTAACCATAAACAACCAACTTCAAGTGCAGCACAGAAACCAGGACCAGAGGACACAACTGGACAAGGTGGGAGACTCTTCTTTACATAGAGAGTGGTGAGGGCATGGAGTGGGTTAACTCGCCCTGTTGCTGATGCTGAATCATTGGGCTCCTTTAAGACCCAACTTGACAAAGTTTTGAGATCATTGAGTAACTCGGAACCCAACGGGTACAGATGGGCCGAATGGCTCCCTCTTGTTCTTATGCTCTTATAAAACCAAGCAATTCCATCAAGATTGCTGTAGCTGGACCTGGAGAGCGATATCTGATCTGTTTGGAGTTAAGCGTTGATCTTGTCTGCTTGATGAAGTGGTGCAGTCCACGATGGACCTCTTTGCTCTTGAACTGCAGCTGTCAATGCATTAATGGTGTGCAGAGCTGAGAGGGAGAGAGGGAGGGGCGCTATCTGACCCAATTCACAAAGCTTTGACTCAAGAGCTATTTAAAGTCTGTTTTAATGTTCTAGACTGTTGTTGGCTTTTTCTCCAAAAGCTGTGATATTCCACCCAGACATACCAAAATACCATAGAAGGACCTGACTAGGTTCTAGACTTCAAGCACCATATTCACAAAGCATTTACCATCATCTTAAGTTAACACCAATTTGTTTTTCAATTAAGGAAACAAAGATAATGTTACAAAACGTCTGAATGACCCAGGACTGTAATTCAAAGTTCCTACAGTACAAGCACCCTAGTTTGATGTTTTCTGATTCTGTAACGTTAGCAGTTTGTTTGCTAACGTGGCACCATGCTAAATGCTTTGTGAACACAGCCCCAAGTGAGGAGAGGCAAATTCACGACAGTGGCTGCAGACTGGAGCTTCAACTCATTTGTTATAGGTATGCTAAAGGCTTGATTCGCAAAACCATTTACTCCAAACTGTCATTAGCACAGTTTTTTTTAAACACACCCAATACAGTTACCAACCCATAAATAAACAACTCAGACATTTAATTTAGGGGGCGTGTGATCAGTCTAACATTGTTTATCATTTGTTTCAGAAATGGAAGTTATGTTTTTTCTTTCAGACAAACCTCCCCCAAATACCCATTGTTTAACTACTGTATCATCAAGAGTCCATTCCAGTCCGAATCTTATCAATTCCTCTTTTTCTACATGAAAAGTTTTATTTGCTATTTCACACAGCATCTCCACTTTCCAGCTTGTGCTTGTGTTTTCCCAATTTCCTCCCAGTTCCTCCAATATGCTCCAGTGAGCCCCAACAAAAGCGTATATAAAAATGAGCTAGGGACCAATTCATTTGGAAAAATCTGCTGATAATAAGGGTTTGCCCAAACAAACCCTTGTTAGCTGCGCTCCATAATGGCAGCCATACACCGGTACATTTATAAAGCTTGACAAAAGTGATATTAGCACAGTAAATCTGTAGTTTACCACTCCTATAATATGATTGTACTGGTGTACAGTAGTGTGTGTTTGTCAGGGTAGCTGTGATGGGGAGGCAGTCTCTGTCTGGCTCTGACTAGGGCAGGAGGGAGTGTTTGCACGGGGGTCAGGAAGGATGCAGTGAAGCCTACCTGTTATATCGTCTGGTGCCAGGTGCACGCTGTCCTGCGTGGTTAATATGGACGATTGGCATCTTTTGGCCTCTTGAGCTGCACTTTGAGTCTCTTCATGCCAATCTGAAAGCCATTCATAGACTGGATGGCAGCCTGGGCACTGGCCGGATTGTCAAAACTCACAAACCCTGTGAGCAGACCCAACACCAAGCGAGAGGGAGACAAGAGGGAGAGGAAGACAGACATTACTTTTTTTTGACTGACCTCACGGCTCAAGCTGTTTTTTCTTTCTTTCTCCAAGCATCTGTAAAAGAAGCCTGGAATGTTTGTCCCAGCTGAGCAGAAACATCATTGCACTCAACACTTGATGACACGCTCGCAGTACAGCAGACACCCATTCAAAAACATTAGCGAGAAGGGTTTCCTCTAGATCAGGGGTGGCCAAAGAGGGTCCTTCCACTCCGGTCTTTGTTCCAGCCTTGTTTTAAATTGTTTTACTGAACCAATTAAACCTCAATCCAGACCCTGTAGTTGTTAATTGTACCATTTCATTTGTTAAACCTGGAGTGGAATGGAACTCAGAACCATGAATGGACAACCCTGCTCTAGATTCTTCATAGCTGGACAATAATGGAGACCAGAGGCTCTCAAACCTTTATGATTAGTGGTGTGAGCAGTTTCCATACAGTTTCCAGAATTTCCTAGGACGCCCTTGACAGACCCCAGTTTGAGAGCCACTGGAGTAGATGATCAGACTGTATTGTAACTGAGGTTTACTTTACACAGTCTGCTACTGCAGTTTCACATGACTAACAGGACAGTGCAGATGTTGCATTAGTTTTGGTGCAGTTAAACTGCAGCCCGACTGCATTGAAATTCTCAATGTTGTTTCTCGTACTCTGGGTGCCCACGCATTCATTCGAGGGACTGCAGCAATTTAAAAAGTGATTTCTCACACTGTTTGTTCTTTCCATGAACTCACAGTGAATGAGATGATGTTGAGCTACACCTCACTCATATCATGGGTATAAATATTGATATGAATAAAACCAAATCAGTCTCTGAGAGGAAAACAGACAGGACTACAAACCTGGACTACATAGCCTTCTGTAGAAATATCATCTCACCGATAATGGAGTCTAACAGTTTCATGAATACCAACCCTTACTTCATTCATAAAAACAGGCGAGCTAGATTGTCAAAGCTATTTATTCCAAAACATCATTAGCATTATGGTGTAACAAGCCCCACATTTAAACATCTAAATAGTTTATGTCTGATTTGGTAACTTTATTGAGTCTAGATGGCTGGTGAGAATTTGGACAATGCAATTAGCAAGTAGGAAAATACTAGTTGAAAAGTGCAAAGGTGAGTGATGCACACCCCGAGCTGAGATTATGGCAGATAAAGCAGGTCCCAGTTACCCACTAAACAGCTTAGCTCCACTGCCAACTAACACCATGCCTGGGATGATGATGGAAGCAGGCCCACATTAACTGTGATCTTTATATTGGTGTCCCAAAGGTTTGCACTGTCACAACAGATTCTGACCACTGCAGGTGAGATGAGGTCCAGTAACTGCTCGTGCAGGCAGGCGTGGCTCTTTTGTGCAGTGGTTAAGGTTTTCTTGGGGTTTAATGACTTGACATCTCAGCCCATTGAACTGGATGGAAAGGCAAAGGCTGGACGAGAAGCACAGACCATGCGGTTCAAAGACGAGTGCTTGACATTCAGCTAAACAGCACGCTCTTTAGTGGAGAGGTCCATATGTCTCCTATGCTGATGTATATATTATGAACTCATCAGCAGCTAGGTTAGGGGAGATCCATTACAAGAGTTCATGCCTAGCCTTCACCCTGTTACATGTGCACCATCTTTCCAGCTACCAGCCCACTCCTGTTATTTAAACCAGCGATTCTGAGGATGATGTTGGGAAGGGGTTTGGTAATGTCTGGCCAGCTGTCAGTGTCTATAGAGACCAAAATGCGCCCACAGCTGCCCATCTTGGCAACATGGGACTGCACCCATCTGCCGCTGCTGCAGGCAATAGGAAACAGGATGGTGTCTTCCAGCCATGCAGAACAGCAGCTGCCTTGGAATTTAATAGCCAGGCATTCAGAATGCAGATACAGCAAAACACCAGCCATCTGTAGCACACACTTCTGTGCAAATGGGCTGTCCCTCACATGATTGATTTGTTGTGCAAATGGAATCCCTGTCACATGTTCTGTAACACAGTATATAAAATAATGTATAAGTGAGTAAAAAGAGATTGCAATAGGCTACACTGCAGTGTAAAACTGGACATGAATGACAGAACCAAAGGAGATTCCCATTGAGATTATACTATAGATTCAATATAATTTAATGAGGGTACTGTAGAATGTACAGCTACACCGTGACTCTAAACAATCCTGTATGCAGTAGGAATCTTACAGAATCAGAATTTTACACTCACACTCACACACACACACACGAAAGCTTGTGTGCACTGATCCCATTGAAAAACGTTGACGCACATGCAGAATCATACAGAAACAGGTGCCTGCAGTATGTGCATGCGAGCCTGTTCTACTGACACCAGGCGCACCGCTACGTGACTGCTTATAGGCTATTAGCAGTCATTGCTTTTTATTGGTAATTTTCTTTTAGAAAAGTACAAACTTTACTCTGTGACCTCTGTCTGTACTGTCAAGTGCAAAAAGTGACATTCCCTAATTGAAAAGGTTTAAAAAATATGGCCATGCCGACGGATACAGTGACAGGCTTAAAGTGAGAAGAGAAGCAGGGGGCTTAGCAGGAGAAGGAAGAGTTGAAGAGAGACCCTATTTGGCTCTGTCACTCTTGTCAATGTTAGAACACGCTTAGAACTGGAGGCTTAAGCGCTCAAAGTTGTGATGTGCTTGAAGCATTAATGCTTGCAAACAAATATTAAAGGCATCTGTTTTCAATGTTGTGTCACACTGTGATGAGCTACTAGCCCATTAGAGTTTAGCATGAACAATGTGGCATGGCGCTGTGCTGTGTAGATTAGGTCTAACCTGGATCTTTACCATCTCAACAAGGGATTTGGGTGCAGCTGTGCTGCTTAGTTTTGGGGCAACCAGGACTTGCTTTACGAAATGTTCCACAAATATAATGCAAGTGTCCTTGTAATTCTTTACTCACCCTTTGTTTACTACTTCATGGTGTTTGAGTGATTGTGAGTGCTGCTGTGTACGGCTGCACCCATACCACTTGCACATATCTGGCTTTACCTGGCTTTGCGCTTGCTTTGAGCTAGTTTGGAGTGTCCTAAGCACCAGGCATTGGCCAGCCTGGCTCCTTCCATTCAAATCATGTGAAATAAATATTTTAGCTGTCAGCCCTACCTAATCTACATTGATATACAGAGAGAGAGAGAGAGAGAGAGAGAGAGAGAGAGAGAGAGAGAGAGAGAGAGAGGCATGATTTGAATGGCATGAAGGTGGCTGTTTGTTCCGGCACGTAGGATTCCCCAGGCAAGCTGTAAGTCAGGTAAGGTGGATTTAGAGAAACGCTTACTATAAATCAACACTGGAGCAACAGAATCACTGCAATTGATTGAAAAAAAAACAAACAAAACAAACCACAGAACAGAGGGGAAATGGAAAAAAAGCAAATTACATTTGAGACTCCTTACTCTTTAAAGGATACATGAGGACCTTTGTGTTGTATTGTGTTACTTGTGCCCATGTGTTGCTACAACTGTTTACGTCAGGTGTGTGTATTGTTTTAGTTTTACAGTTTGACAACTTTTTTAAACTTTTAAATTGCATTCCCTGCCTTAAGATGGCTTCACATGTACCCGGATGTACCTCTCAGAACTACATTTCCCATCATCCTCCTGCTCACATATGTAACTAAGATGGATTTACAACACCTTACTTAAACAGTCGTAGCAACACATGGGCACATGTAACACAATAAAATAAAAAGGTCCTTATGTACCATTTAAGAACCTTTAAGTACAAAGGCAGAGGCACATTTTCACAAAGAATAAAACATGGTAACAGTTTGAGACAAGCCAAAAACTACTCCAAACAATAATTGAACAGCTCATTCCAGCAGCTAAATCGTCTTCTGCTAGTTAAGTTACGCTCCTCTCTGAAAGTTTGCCTTTGCCTTGCTTCAAGTTAACAGTAATAGCATTGCCTCACCCATTCCTCTACTCTACCCCCCATGCACATTCTGAGCTCCAGCCTGGACACACTGAGCTCAGGAATCAATACCTAAATCACCCCGCCTCAAATAATCTTACAGGTCTTTTTACCCACCAAAGCATTTACTTTGGTTTGTCGCCCGATCCACAAACACTTTCGAGGAGATGACATTACCGAAAGGCAGGAACATCTGCATGAGCTCGCTGTCTCCGAACTCCTGGGGGAGGTGGTAGATGAACAGGTTACAGCCCTCTGGGCCTGAGAGGAGAGGAGAGGGGCAGGAGAGAGAGAGGAAGGGGGTGGGAGAGAGAGGAGGGGGCAGGAGAGAGATAGCAATGTGGGATAAGGGAGGGGAAGAGAGAAAAGAGAACAGAGAACACAACATGAGGAATACGAAGAGGAAGAGTACGGTGCACTCCAGTAGCAGTGTTCATCCCTACACCTCGTGAACTTAAACAACTCACACACCTATCCTATAAATCTGTGGTGTCTGATGTTTAAATTCTACCCTCACATATGACTACACCATTTTATAATAGGTTAGCCTTCTGTGTGCTCATCATTGCATTCATTTTTTAGCTGCAGACGCACACTTAGGCTTCCTGCTCTGTCACTGAACTAAGCAACCATCGTCCTGCTACTACCTGCAGCAGTAGGGGGTGTGAATGCCAGGGTGTAAGTTGGGGTTTAGCTAGGAAAGAAATTTCCTCAGATGACTGCTATATGAATCATAGCTTTACTGAATGATCACCCCCCTGTGATCAATTATTCTTGCTACATCCCAGTACCCTACCCTGAGTGGAATTTTGACCTCAAACCACTTTTTTCTGCAATTGGGTCAATGAAGGCCTAAGAACTTTGGACATTTCATCTGTGCGCAAGCCATGCAGCAGAGAGTTAAAAAAACATCAGCAGCAATAGCAGCTAATGTGGACTCCAGCGAACTATCACATATCATTCTCATTTCTGAAGCTACAATGTGTGCTACACGCACTTCACAAGCAACATTCAGAAAAGAAATGATTTTTTGCAGACATTTCAAATTAAAAGGATGTACTGCAGTGGTCTAATTTCCTTGGAAAAATGATTCAAACTACAACGTTTGATAATGACAATGCATATGCGTGTAATAATTATAGTGAGAGTCACAGAATGAGGTTTTATCAAATCACAAGTTCTCAATTTTCTGTCTGGAAGACAAACTCAATCTTACTGTAATGTTATTTATTTAACAAGGACGAAACCCTTGGCAATGCAACCTCGTTTTAAGAGGGCTAGAACTGTCATGAGCAGTTACACATTTAATCAAGCAAACAAAACAATCAACTCAAGAATAACAAGAAAGAATAAGCAAACAACTGTAGGCTAAAAAGCTAATACAGTCAATACATCTTACCTTGAAATGCAACGCTTTCCCTCGCGTTTGCCTCTCTTTAAAGGAATCCACATTTTATTTCTTTAATTATATTATACTATATTTAACACTTCAGGGGAAGTGTTTTAGCTGCCTGTTTTTTGTTTTTGGAATCATGGGAGAGTCATGTGACCATGTGGCTCATTGGACAAAAGATTGGAAGTTCCAAAAGATTACAAGAGTTGGAGTCTCCAAGCTTGCCTGTGCAAGAAACAAGCAACTGGAGCTTCGAGCCCTAAAGGGTGTCATCTCTGCCACTGACTATTCTGTAACCACGGCAGACAGAGAGACAGAAGACCGTCTCTACGCCGTGAACTCGCTAGCCGCTGCCACTCCTCTGTGTATCACTTGGAGCTGAGGGAGGAGTCTGGCAACCAGGTGACCAGGGGCTTACCTTCTCTCTGCTGCTGGGCCATCATGGGAGGAGGCTGGGGGAATGCTTGGCTGATCTGCCCATACGCTGCAGGGTAGGCTGCTGAGACACAAACACAGAAAGCAAGATCACTCACAGGTGCAGGGAGGAGACATATACAGCACTCACAGCCTTCCAGGAGCCTGTTGTCCTTGACTTTCTGCTTAGACAAAGACAATCCCCTTCCTGAATAATAATACAGATTGAAGCTGTCCTTCATAACTGATGCATTGAGTGGCAGTTGCAGCTGAAAGTACCTATATAGCAGCTAATGGCAGCTTCATAAATAAAGGGGCAGGACATCAAACATTTTAAAAACTGGATAAACAGCATCTCAAACAAGGGAAATGAAATTGTCCCGGGTACCATAAACCAAATATTGGAAAATACCATATAATTTAGGAACACTTGAGTCAATATAAATAAACCAGATCTATCTTATGCAGCTGATCTGGTAAAATGATATCTCACATGACACCACTATTGTATTTCCTAAAAATAGGAATGCAGATCACTTCACACATTTCAATTTCTAGAGCACAGCTGTCCTCGTACGGCTCATTGATCTTCACAGTATGGCTCTCTTGATTCAGAGGTAAAGACGAGAGGCAAGTCAAAGAGCTCTTTAAGACCTCTCTTGTCACTGCCCTGTTCAGGAGGGTTCCTGACTGTTCTTTCCTAGCTTTGCATTAATGGTTTCAGCTTGAACATGTGTTCCCAACACTACAGGCTCTTGAATGGATTTTTCATGCTGTAAGACACACTCTTTTTTTATTACCATTTCTAAAGCACACACAACAAAATAAATAACCAACTTTTCTAAAGGGAACCAGATGGTAGTGCCAACGCAACAGTGGCACACAATCTGTTTCCAGAAATGATGTCAGTTGCCCCAAAGTTATTACTATTCATTTCCTGTAACAGGCGTACAATGCTGTGTCTGCTGTGCAGCCTAATCACCTTCCACAATAAATGTCTTGAGCAGTAACAGTTTTTTCTGTTTTTGTTTGCTTTGTTTGCCAACAAAAAAACCCAGACACAGACTAAACTACAGCAAGTTTGGTTGACCTCCAGTCCCTGAGTTTGGATTACTTTGACCATTGTCTATCTTCAGTACTACTAGCTAATCCTCATAGACTGGACAGGATTATCCCAGATAGTGAAGCTGTAAGCCTTTTTAAAAGATGAAGGATTTTGGAGTGCTGAATTAATTTCAATAAAACCCTGTTTGGAGATGTTTAAGCCTCTATGGCAGTAAATGAAAGTAAGGGATTATACTGTACCATATTACAGGTTGCACCTGTATAGAAGCTCTTATTGGGAGACAGTATTTCATGTTTGTCTTCTACTCGAATGATTGCACACAGTATCATATTGCAGAGTATCATATTGTTGTACCTGTATAGAAGCTCTTATTGGGAGACAGTATTTCATGTTTGTCTTCTACTCGAATGATTACACAGTATCATATTGCAGGTTGCACCTGTATAGAAGCTCTTATTGGGAGACAGTATTTCATGTTTGTCTTCTACTCGAATGATTACACAGTATCATATTGCAGGTTGTACCTGTATAGAAGCTCTCATTGGGAGACAGTATTTCATGTTTGTCTTCTACTCGAATGATTACACAGTATCATATTGCAGGTTGTACCTGTATAGAAGCTCTTATTGGGAGACAGTATTTCATGTTTGTCTTCTACTCGAATGATTACACAGTATCATATTGCAGGTTGTACCTGTATAGAAGCTCTCATTGGGAGACAGTATTTCATGTTTGTCTTCTACTCAAATGATTACACAGTATCATATTGCAGGTTGTACCTGTATAGAAGCTCTCATTGGGAGACAGTATTTCATGTTTGTCTTCTACTCAAATGATTACACAGTATCATATTGCAGGTTGCACCTGTATAGAAGCTCTTATTGGGGGGGCAGTATCATGCATGTTTTCCTAATATTTAATATCCTATTATGTGTTTTGCATAAATCTCTATTGTTGTTTCATCTTAAATTACTATCTGTCATGCTTATTAATTATTGCAGCAAAGATTGCTTCCGAAAAGACTCCTTAAAGCTGATGGTGGGGAAGCATATCAGTGTTGCACAGGCTTTACTGCACAGTGCATCACGTACCTTTTATACTTCACTGGTTCTTGGATTTCTCGGCCCATCCAAAGGAACAGTGATTCACATACAAGCTTAAACATTCAGTTTTGCCTGACGTTTTGCAAACCCCTGCATTAAACACCTAAAAAATTATTCAACCTGGAACACAGAGCAATTTGACAAACTGTGAACACTAAGGACCTGCATACTGCTGCACTCCTGCATAGGCCTGCTGAAGGGAGATCCGCTGAGAGAGAGAGAGGTGAGGGCTCTGGGAGAGAAGGGTTAGCTGAAAACGTTATTAGAAGATCGATGCGTGGTACTCAGAGAGAGAACAAGTCAGATTGAGAGAGAGAGTTCACAAAACAATGGCTGAACCTGAGCAATGGAGATGGAATGAGATCAGGAGAGAGATGACCCTGGCACTGAGATCAGGAGAGAAATGACCCTGGCACTGAGATCAGAGAGAGAGAGACTGAGATCAGGAGAGAAATGACCTTGGCACTGAGATCAGGAGAGAAATGACCCTGGCACTGAGATCAGGAGAGAAATGACCCTGACCTGACTATGGTATTGAGATCAGGAGAGAAATGAGAGAGAAATGACCCTGGCACTGAGATCAGGAGAGAAATGACCATGACACTGAGATCAGGAGAGAAATGACCCTGGCACTGAGATCAGGAGAGAAATGACCCTGGCACTGAGATCAGGAGAGAAATGACCATGGCACTGAGATCAGGAGAGAAATGACCATGGCACTGAGATCAGGAGAGAAATGACCCTGGGACTGAGATCAGGAGAAAGGACCCTGGCACTGAGATCAGGAGAGAAATGACCCTGGCACTGAGATCAGGAGAGAAATGACCCTGGCACTGAGATCAGGAGAGAAATGACCCTGGCACTGAGATCAGGAGAGAAATGACCCTGGCACTGAGATCAGGAGATGACCTTGGCACAGCTCTGCAGGAGAGAACACATGAACAAGTCCTGATTGAGATCAGGAGAGAAATGACCCTTGGTTGCTATTTGACAAAGTTAGTTCACAAGAGACAATGGCTGAACCTGGTAGATAGGAGAACTGACCTGCACTGATCAGGAGATGACCCTGAACTGAGATCAGGAGAGAAATGACCCTGGCACTGAGATCAGGAGAGAAATGACCATGGCACTGAGATCAGGAGAGAAATGACCCTGGCACTGAGATCAGGAGAGAAATGACCTTGGCACTGAGATCAGGAGAGAAATGACCATGGCACTGAGATCAGGAGAGAAATGACCATGGCACTGAGATCAGGAGAGAAATGACCCTGGCACTGAGATCAGGAGAGAAATGACCCTGGCACTGAGATCAGGAGCACTGAGATCAGGAGAGAAATGACCCTGGCACTGAGATCAGGAGAGAAATGACCCTGGCACTGAGATCAGGAGAGAAATGACCATGGCACTGAGATCAGGAGAGAAATGACCATGACACTGAGATCAGGAGAGAAATGACCATGGCACTGAGATCAGGAGAGAAATGACCCTGGCACTGAGATCAGGAGAGAAATGACCCTGGCACTGAGATCAGGAGAGAAATGACCCTGGCACTGAGATCAGGAGAAAACTAACTTGCATTGCAACAGAAACTTAACGAGCCAACAGAAGACAACTTGGGCACAATGGTCTGTTAAAGAGGTCAACCCTGATACCTCAGAGTTGGGGTCAGGAGCTGCTCCTTACTGAGTCTTTGTAACTGGCTTGATTAAAGGGTGGCTCGCTGACCTTCAGATCAGCTATAGTCTGTGTTCTGTTAGCCGAGAGCTCCACAGTAGTGTACAATCTGGCTTTGACTGTGCTCCCCTGCATACTTCATAGTGGATTAGGAATGCATTAGGTTAATACAGCTATGGACAAACGTTTTCCATTGCCCTATAGAATTAACCCATTTTGCTTCATAAAATCGAATGAAACCTGCTGAATAATGTTATGTTAACATATTGAATTACAAAATGCTTTGTAGTTTTCCATACACAAAAACTGACACAAATTAAAAAATATAAAATTTCAAAATCTAACATGAAATACTGTCCTGCTATTATGGCTTCTGGAAGACTTTTGCAATATCATTGATTACAAGATGTTAAAAATAAAAGATCTAAATTATGTTCATATGTTTTTAAATTATGTATCAATCCAAAATTCTAGGTAAGGCCAAACCTTTGTCCTTAGCTGTAAAGTGAATGGGTGTGGCCTCTTTACTGCTCTTTGCATTCTAGTGGAAAACCATTTTTCCTCTGGAGATTTGAAGAATCTTAGTTGAAATGTTTCAGTGAGAAAGGACAAAGGGAATCTTTCCTACAAGTGACAGCCTAGCATATTTGCAATGGAAAATTAATTAACATGGGATCTGATACACATAGAACAAATACGAACGTGTCAATAGACAAGTTCATTTACAAATATAGCCCCCTGTGGCAGTTCCATTAAAGGTGAAACAACTTCCCTAGTACACATTAGATTTTTGTCCACCCCTTCCTGTGCTGTCCTTTCAACAAGGATAAAATCTTTCATTTGAAACAAAGTGATTTATCTAAAGGAATTCATTTGTGAAGTACTGGTCAGTAATACATAACGGCATATCAAACAGCAAGCCATAGCTGTATACTGTGTATAAATAGAATAAAACAGAAACATCGACTCCAGTTATCATTATTATGACAAATGAAGATTAGGGGATGTTTCTCAAACTTGTGTTACAGTGGCATGCCAACCAGGTGTCAATGTAATGAAAGTAAAGGACATGTAGATCAGGGTGGTTTTAATACCAATCTAGTGGCAGACACTGCTACATAACAATAGGGACCAAGCACCACAGCACAGCACAGCACAGCACAGCACAGCACAGCACCACAGCACAGCACAGTACAGCACCACAGCACAGCACAGTACCACACAACAGCACAGCACAGCACAGCACAGCACAGTCTCGTTTGTCAGGGATAATTAGAGCCACTTTCTTACTGGGACACTGCTCTGCACAGTCATGTGTTCATTCTGCATGTGATGTAAGCACAATGCATAGGTCTGCAGTGAACTAAAGCAGGAGGTTTGAATTCAAGTGAAATAGGATGCTTTAGATTGCCTGACTGTCATGGCTTATCATGGCTTTCAGCAATATAGTGAACCATTATTGAATCACCTCATACAGTAACCCCTCAGCAATCCCATGTGAAACTCCCCCTGCAACCTGTGGGGAGGCATGTGTTGCCCCAATTGGACCCCCTGCAGTCTGATTGTGGAAAGGAACAAACGTCCCAGCCGAGTCACTGGGGTGGTGTCCCAATTTAATTATTTTTCAGCAGTACAGTGTAATTGTTCGAGCAGGTGTTTAGTCTTATATTCTGACTTCAGTGAAAATGCAGTTTCTCCTCAGGTTTTATAAATCAGCCTGTAGGTCTGGATACAAGAGCCCCCATTGCCTAAGACAATTTCAAATGCAAGACTTACTGTAAAGCAGCATGATAAGTTGAGACAGTGATAACCCTGTTCTAAAACAGCCCTGCATGAGTGTAGATACAATACAGTACCATTGCTAATGTCTCTTCCTGTCACATGATGTTGTGTAACCCTCCACTCTCAAATGTAACCGACAACACATCCCCTTCACCTGCGGCGCTCTTACCAATACAAACAAAACATGGGCAACACAATAGAGGACCTCCACACGATTTCACAGCGATCACGCAAACACAAGAAAGCACTTCCATTGAAAACAATGAGAGCAAACTGGTGTAGAGGGCCCTCAGGAGACATCCAGTTACTGACTAACACAGCATCGCACGACACATAACGAAATACATCCAGTTCATCAACACAGATCAGAACAATGCCAGCTGAACAACGACATGGACCCAGCAAGCTTAGTAATGTCAGGGGTGAAGACACACGATGGGGCTGGAATATTTGAACCAAGCAGCACAGAATCGGATACCTTCATTCAGAGTGGCCAGAAAGCAACTCCCCTGCGCTCCAAAACAACTCCTGTGTGCAAGCGCCGAATCCTGCTTCTGCGTATCCTCTCTAAATATTATTTCCTGTAAAACTTTAAGATTTAAAAACATTTTCTCCATTCTTATATAAAGACACAATGTACAATGTAAACAGCCTTCCTCCTGCCACCACCTGCATAATCATGGCTTTAAGCTTGTTTAAGCAAAATAATTAAAAAAACAAACAAAAACATTTTTGGTGCTTTGTTTCTATATTGACAACACTTTACAAGAAAAAAACAAAACAAACAAACTATAACGCTAATCATTTCAAGATGGCTTGCAACGTTAAAAACCTTCTTAAATATGTCAAATATATATTTCTTAAGCCAGTGGTGCGCTGCATTTTTAATAGCTGTGATGTTTAGATCATGAAAATAGACTCCTAAGCATGAAACCCGTGTTCAGCGCCCCTCTGGACCGTCTGAAAGAGTAGCGGCTATATCATCGCTGTGGATTCCGCTGCACGTTTTAATCATGAAATACTAAACGAAACTACAATTCTATGACAAGCGCTCCAACGAGAAGTCTTTTTCACTGTCTCCCAGACTGGTGGTCCAAACAGTTGTCATTGAATTTGAGTTCCTGTCAGTATTTCTTAATTCAGCTCTATTGAGTGTTTAATGGTTATTGGGTGACAGTTTTAATCTTATCAATGTATCTGCTTTTAGCTGAACAAAGTAAACACAATCAGGTTCTCCGCTGTGATACACAGACAAAAAAATTAATAAATCAACACATTACAAAAACACAATGACGTTCTTGGTTCTCTTTATAACAAGCTGACCTGAGAGATAGGCACAAGAAAAGAATAAATCATCTCTCCCATCTCTTTCTCTAACCCTTGTTATCTCGTGTAACAGAGGAAAAGCACTTTTTGTGGTATTGGGTGGCGGGGGGGTGGTTTGGAGAGAGCCTAAGAGGTGCGGACGTTGACAGATATTTTATTTTGCCATCGAACCTGGCTATGAGGACAAATGTCCCAATTAGAAGAGCTTCAGAGGGCCTGCTTAATGACCTCCATTCATTACACTGCACTCACTAGGGGCTTCTGAGGGATCTCTCGCTCTCATTAAAACCTGCTCATTTTCCAGGACTGCAGACAACAAATTAGCGATTTTTATCTCAGCAGATGAGCTTTTCGGAATCACAGCTGCAGTGGTGTAGAGCAGCTCAGTGGTTAGAGTGCTGGGCTGCAGTGTGGAAGGTAGTGGGTTTGAGTAGCTCAGTGGTTAGAGTGCAGGGCTGCAGTGTGGAAGGCAGTGGGTTTGAGTAGCTCAGTGGTTAGAGTGCAGGGCTGCAGTGTGGAAGGCAGTGGGTTTGAGTAGCTCAGTGGTTAGAGTGCTGGGCTGCAGTGTGGAAGGCAGTGGGTTTGAGTAGCTCGGTGGTTAGAGTGCTGGGCTGCAGTGTGGAAGGTAGTGGATTTGAGTAGCTCAGTGGTTAGAGTGCTGGGCTGCAGTGTGGAAGGCAGTGGGTTTGAGTAGCTCAGTGGTTAGAGTGCTGGGCTGCAGTGTGGAAGGCAGTGGGTTTGAGTAGCTCAGTGGTTAGAGTGCTGGGCTGCAGTGTGGAAGGCAGTGGGTTTGAGTAGCTCAGTGGTTAGAGTGCTGGGCTGCAGTGTGGAAGGCAGTGGGTTTGAGTAGCTCAGTGGTTAGAGTACTGGGCTGCAGTGTGGAAGGCAGTGGGTTTGAGTAGCTCAGTGGTTAGAGTGCGGGGCTGCAGTGTGGAAGGCAGTGGGTTTGAGTAGCTCAGTCGTTACAGTGCTGGGCTGCAGTGTGGAAGGCAGTTGGTTTGAGTAGCTCTGTGGTTAGAGTGCAGGGCTGCAGTGTGGAAGGTAGTGGGTTTGAGTAGCTCAGTCGTTACAGTGCTGGGCTGCAGTGTGGAAGGCAGTGGGATTGAAGAATTGCATTTCAGTAACCATGATGGAAATGATACCGCTTACACACACAAAAAAAACCCTAAATAATGAATGAAGCAAACACACGGTTAATGGGGGAGTAATCTATAGTAAACAACTAAATATTAATGCAGCTCTGTGTCTATATTTATATCACAAACTCTGAGAGAAGTGTCTGCCAGCTCTTGCATGCTCCTCACATGATAAACAGCCCATCCCTCCTCCAGTACATTTATTCATTTGACACTTTATGTTGAAACATTAATCTTTTAAGGTGGTATTGTTAAAATATGATTGAAAGTAGCAATAGTGACTACAAATATCAACTTGTAACACCACCTTACAGACAATAGAAATCACCGAGATGTTGAATAAAGTTCAAGAGAGAGCTGATTGAACTGCTGACCCTCTTCAGTAAAATAGTCCTGTGGTTAGAGTGCAGGGCTGCAGTGTGAAAGGTAGTGGTTTTGAGTAGCTCAGTGAATGTCAACGAGGGCGGCAGTGTGGAAGTCAGTGGGTTTGAGTAGCTCAATGGTTAGAGTGCAGGGCTGCAGTGTGGAAGGCATTGTGTTTGACCCCATCGCTCAGTGGTTAGAGTGCTGGCTGCAGTGTGGAAGGTAGTGGATTTGAGTAGCTCAGTGGTTAGAGTGCTGGGCTGCAGTGTGGAAGGTGGTGGTTTTGAGTAGCTCAGTGGTTAGAGTGCATGGCTACAGTGTGGAAGGCATACAGCCGGCAAAAACCCATATAAACATCTCTCCTGTTTGCTGATGTTCTTAAGTGCAGTTGAAAATTCAACTTTACTTGGCCAGAAAGTCCAAAAACAGCCAAACGGCCAGAGTGTGATCAACCAATCAGCATAATCCCAGCCAGACTGACAGTACAGCTGTCCAATAGGAGCCAAATAGAAGCAACAGGCTGGGTTCGAGATGCAAACCGAACAAGTGCAGAGTGAATTAGAGGTGAGGTGAGTGTGGGAAACTGTAGCATGCAAGTGACACCCCACCCAAACCTGGGGCGGCCAGTACTGTACGTGAACAACCCTACTGTACCTGCTGCTGTAATGTTACTGTAGCGGCTCAAAATGCAGCACAGCAATTATAAAGCACAGCTGATATACTGTGGCTATAGTAAAAATGCAGTAAATGGGTACTCATATTAGTGCAGTTACACTGCAATTTAATAACCAAGTACCTTATCTGTATGTACACTTTACTGTGGGGATTTTCAATGTGGTTTATCCACTTGATATAAGCCTAGCTGTACTGTAATCAGATGTGTTATTTTCTGTTTAAACATGTTTAAATGGTTAAACTTGAACCTACCAGGCATGTTTGCAATCAGAAAGTCCCTCATGAAAGTAAAAAGCATGATAAAGCAAAGTTAAACACTCTGCAACCCAGACAGGTATTGTCAGGAGTTGCATCACTATTTTATAAATTACTGTTTTATAACGTAGCTCTGGATAAGACAATTTTTATTAAACTGTATGGGAATGCCACTAAAGATATATTGAATACGAAATAAACCGGCTCACACTGTACACTTACTACAATGTAATCACTAAGGCTGACCTGTATTTTTCTTTACATCAAGGAAAAGGTTTTGGCAAAGTTTTAGAAGTAAACGTATAGAGTTATACTAAGCGCAGGTCAGCATTAAGGTGTGCTGGTGTAAGGGGAGGTGTTGTGTGATGATCTGTCGATACAGACTCAGTCCCCTGTCTGTCAGATGAGATGAGGTTAAAGCTCTAAACCCAGACTGCACACAAGCCCGGCTCTTTTGCATGGTGGTTAAGATGCTCGCTTGCGGTGTATGGGGTCGTCGGCTCCCAGTTACACTCCCTCTAAGCACCAGTGTTCCTCGCCTCTCATGTGCATCCCCTCATTTAAAAACCCAACAGTAAGAGGACTGTCTCAGCCAGTGGGCTTGGTTTCTGATCGGAGGTTATTCCCCATGCAGTGCTGAATCAGCCGGCAGCTTGTGCTTTTTAAAGCCATGCTGAGCACAAGTGGCAGCTCCGATTGCATGTAATCAAACATCAGCAAACAATGTGAGTGTGCATGCTTCAGCGCATCCATCAACTTGACTGAGAGGTGAATTTAGCGGACTGGGGTTAAGCTGTAGATCTGATGCGACTCACATTTCTTGTACATTTATTATAAGCCAATTTGATTATTTAATTCTTTAAAAAAAGTAAAAAAAAAAAGAACCCATAAAAAATATTTTCTTAAAAAGAAATGCTTATGCAAGTCATCTCGTATTATTATTAATACATAAACAGTATGGTTGCTTTTCCATGCACAGACTGTAGCATCACAGAACAATTTAATGAAAGTGCAAATCTCACACACACTCAGCAATGTGCCACAAGCGCGACGATGAAAGGGTGCAGTTTTTGTGCCAGTAGTGAGGGTGTTGCCCCCGGCTGCCCGCTGTCCCCCTCTTACCTGGATAGGGGTGTATGCCGTTGGCGAACACGGCCTCAGCAGTGGGCTGCCCGTTGGCTTGTGGCGGAAGGCCAGTGAAGCCGTTGACTCCGATGGCTGAGGGAATGCTGGGAACGGCAGGTGCGGTAATCCCGGGAGGTGTGCTGCCACCTGGTGGAGGAGAGAGAGGAGGCACTGTCAGGGAGTGAGAGGCGCTCATTACACAGGACAGCCAGTAGAAGGCGTTCACTGGAAATTCTTGAACACCAGGAAACCTGTCCTGTATTGCTCCAACAGGCAAAACACATCACAAAGAACTTATACCTGCAATGTCCGTGCACTTAAAGAGTCTGCAGTTCCCAATCTCATTTTCTTAGTTTCATTTAAGATTCCTTTAGTTTTATGATGTATGAAACATTCTGAGTGATTCTTATTGAAATTACTCAAATACTGGGCTTGTTTTTCGTCTGATAAGCCTGCATTGAATATGGCTGTGGCATGTAACTAGAACTGAACAACAGCTCCTGATCAAATCATCTCAACAAAGAGAAAGAGAATGATAGACAACGGAGAGGGTGAAATCACTGGCGCTGGCTGGTGCTAATGTAATCAACAGCCGAGACACTTCACCCAGGTCTGGAGTGCCCTTGTGTTCCTCCCTCCCGCCCTGGCACTACCTCTCCTCTGGCTGATGGAGCTCTCTCTCAGGCACTTCATGGGCGGCACATTCAGGAGCATGTATAAGCAGCACAGAGCAAATCAGTCTGTGAGTGCTGCATGGTTTCAGAGCACAGCCTGTGTATTAAAACAGGGCAGTGCAAATCCTTGTGGGTCAACATTTCCCAGGACTGATTTTCGTGTATCCCATATTCTAATGACAGGGTTAGTCTATATTTGAGTGAACAGTCCCTTAACAAAGTGTTCTCCATTAAATGTAAATGAGAAGCATTTGGAGGCGGGAGGTGTGCGCAGCTGTCTAAAGGCACTTCAGCAGGAAGAGAGCAGCTGTGCTGAGTGGCACCCTGGAAACACACCATTCTCTCTGCCCTATTGTGTGTGTCAGCGGCTTCCTCTTAGATTATTAGGGGTGTCTGACGGATGAAATTGCTGGGCAGACAACAGATCTACATACAAACAGACTAACAGATCAAGTTGTATAACACAGACAGAACGATATACTGACAGATACTGTACATTTCAAGCTCAAGTGGACCAAATTCGAGGGCGGTGTTTTCTGCATTAGTGGGTGATAAGAGAGACTAGGGTTCCAGGGTTGGTGCTCTGTGCAGGCAGAATTAGAGCTGTGTGGTAAGAACTTGACCGAAGTTTTGCCCAAGTGTTCTACACGGGGTGCCTAACCTGGACAAATAATAACGCATCGACGTAACGAGACGAGCAACACCCCTTGGTCTGCTTGAGCAGGACAAACCCCAGATCATTGCAGCTTGTAGTATCTCAGCCCCATTGACCTGTAAAGGAGCCTGTAGATAGATGGGTGGAGAGACACACAGCTCCATACCTGAGGTGGGTGTCATGGGTCCTCCAGGCAGCCCGTTGACGTTCAGCGTTGCCATCTGCTGCATCTGAGCGGCGGCGAAGGCGGCCATGGGGTTGAGGTACCCGCCCTGAGTGACGGAGGCCATGAGCGCGGCCTGCTGCTGCATCAGCTGGAACGAGAGCGAGGGAGAGAGACAGACAGGCCCACAAGCACAACTCTCGTCTTACCCGCTTCGGCATTGCCCATATCTCTCTTCATGCCTCCTTCTGTCCCTCACCTGCACCTTCTCTCTCTGCTCTCTACTTCGCTCTCTCTGACTGCCTTTCTATTATATTTACTCTCTCTCTCCCAGTAATTTATGTACAGAGAGATCTTAAAAACAGTGATGACGTCTATCTAGATATTTTACTGTGTTAACTGTTTACACCCCATTGCGTGTGCTCTGTGTGATTCTGTATTGTTGTTTCTGCTTTGAGTATTATTTAAGGCTTTTTAGTGTTGCACAGACGTCGGGGCACAATGGGCTTCAGTGCACAGTGCAATACTAATATGCTTCCCTGCCTAACTTCACCGCAATCAGTCTTATCTGAAGCAATTTTTCCTGGAATAGTTAGTAAGCATGTGTAAGGGGCAGTGTTGTGTCATGTCGCTACAGATTCTGTCCCCTGTAGGTGAGATGAGAGGAGCTCTATGACTCTTAATACAGACGAGCCCGGCTCTTTTGCATAGTGGTTAAGACGCTTGCCTGTGGTGTGCGAGGTTTGGACCCAGCCTCTGCCCTGTTACACAGCAGAGCAGAAACAACAACAGATAACACTGTGTAACAAAAAATTATTATTTTTTTGTTCCTGGGTAGTAAGTGTTATTTCCTAATTGCTTATGCCTCATAAGTATAAATACAGTATAACTGTAAATCTCGAAAACCTACTCACTTCTAAATCTTTTGTAGTCATCTTTGTATTACTTTATTATAAATAGATGTTAATTTGCATTCATATGTTGTTTTTTTTCTGACTTTATGTGAATGAAAAGACACACATTTGCCCATTTTCCCATTGGAAATAGTGATATTTTGAAATATCACTGTCCTGGTCACAAAAGCAAAGTTTGTGGGGAATAATAGCCATTTTCTATACTTTTGAGGCATAAGCAATTAGGAAATAACACTTACTACCCAGGAACAAAAATTGTGTTATATAGTGTATTCAAACGGAATCTAACAGAACACATATGATATTAAACGGGCACAGCATTAAATATTAGGAAAATGCTTCCGCGGAGGATTCGTTTGCAATGCTCTGGGGAAGCTCTGTCTGTTTCCAGGGCAGACTTTTCCTTTCCCAGTCACTCTCGTCTCTATACTTACTGCCTGGGCGTAGGCTCCATAAGCCCCGAACTGGATGGCCATAGGGTTGAACATTCCCATCTGTCCTGCCATCTGCTGCATCCTCCTGATAGTGCGCTCCTTGTCTGTGTCTGCGAACTTCACCACCAGACTGGAGGAGGCGCCCTGCAACAGACAGACAAACCAGGTGAGCAGTGCAACAGACACACATAGACAGACAAGCCAGGTGAGCAGGGTGACAGACAAACATACAGACAGACAAGCCAGGTGAGCAGGGTGACAGACAAACATACAGACAGACAAGCCAGGTGAGCAGGGTGACAGACACACATACAGACAGACAAGCCAGGTGAGCAGGGTGACAGACACACATACAGACAGACAAGCCAGGTGAGCAGGGTGACAGATACACATACAGACAGACAGACACACATACAGACAGACACACACACAGACACACACAGATATATACACAGACAAACACACACACTCTCAGAGGCACAAACAGACACACACAGATTTACACACAGAGACACACACACACACACACACACACACACACACACACACACACACACACACACACACACCACACACACACAGACACACACACAAATACACACACACACACACACACACATACAGATACATACACACACACACACAGAGGTACACACACACATAGAGACACACAGACATACACACATAGAGCCAAACCGGTTTAGTAGGGTGACAGAGAGACACACAAACATTGAGACAAACACACACACACAAGCACATGCAAAAAGACACACAAACACACACACAGACCCCCACACACAGACACACAAGAAGTTCTATCACAATAATCCTATAATATACAGTCATATAACCTATACTTGTAAATATCAGTAAATTAGCCATGTCTTGCTCTAGTTTATGCATGATCAGATCAATCAGCACCATCAGCTCTCACTCCTGCCAAACCCTGAATTAGAATTGATCAGACAGACCTGCTCATTTGCAGATCTACGTACAAGCAGTCTGGCAGTCTATCTTTACCACAGGGCATGTTCACATATTAACTTTTCTGATCCATTGCAATTAAAACATTTGGCAGCGATTGTGTTTGCCTGTGCTTCTGGTAATCATTGCAGAACTTTGCTAAAATGGTAAATTGCAGCAGTTAGAGTGCCTCAGGGCTTACTAAATACTTTATGTCACTTTCATTGACTACCAGTGAGTGTCTGCTATTGTCTAACACAGTATGAAGCAGAGCACAGACACACACATGCTGAGTTTGTGAAAGGTAAGACAAAGATTCTAAAAACCGAAATTGTGTATCATTAAACCTCAAAGGCAGTTAGTTATAATACTGCCTATATAAAAAAAAAAAAATCAAACATCAAATGAATATCAACATCTATGTTGTAATTCTGTTTTGTGTCTAAGGGGTAGATGCCATTGGCATTGTCCCCATGTTCTATGGGGTTATTCAATCAAACGGACAGGTTTAGAATGAGGACACACCCCAAGCACACCCCAGCGCTATGAAAAGGTTCATAGACATTTCTGTAATCCTTTCATTTAAACACATCTTTACACACCTCTGGAAAGTGTAAAACACAGGAACATTGTTGCTGCTATATTTTTTTGATCAAGTCTACCCCTTAGGATCTTTAATTCATACTCACTGCCTAGGAAACTACCAGTGATCTAAAGCAACAGCTCCAGCAGCCAAGCTGCTGTGATTTCTGTGTTTTAGTCCGGTTGCTCCTTTCCTTTTGTTTCAGAACCCCTTCGCACTTTCCCTTCACACTTTTTCTCTTTACTCCCCCCATTTTGTGATACTCAGAAGCAACAAGAAATGGCTTTGCTCTAGGAAGATAATGAAGACACAGTTAACAGGCCCCCCTTAGCGCCCGCACTTTCTAAAAGCAAGCCAAAAAAGTCCACCCCTGCAAAGAACATTGACAATCTGCTTCCATCCCCATGGTTTCAGACCAGCTGGAATTAGGATCACCAGCGAGACAAAGAGATAGAGAGAAATAGAGGGGGGGGGGGAGGCGAGAGGTGGAGTGCAGCTCAAAGGAGCAGAAGGAACAGAACGTCTTAAATGATACCCATTCCCTGGTAGCAGACAAATCTCTTTCTGCCCCCCCCCCCCCCCCCCCCCCCCCACCCCTTGTTTCTGTGCTCAATCGATCCTTGTTAATTGCACTCTTAATTACAATCCACTGCTGGGTGAATATTTTAAGGCACACGCTTCCTTCTCATTATCACCCCCACCCCCCCCCCCCCCCCTACATTTTAATTAGAACTTCATTCTGCTCCTTAATGAGCGTCTGCATCCTTGCCAGCTAAACAGGTTAGTCACTTATCAGCCGAGCTAGCCAGACAACAACTGGGGCATTTATATTGTGCTTGCTGGGGATCGAGTTTACTTCTGCTCTATATTTTGGTTCGGTGTGTTGAGTAACTGAACTATTAGAGACTCATCAGTGCTAACTTTAGAAACACAAACAAGACACACTGAAAGAAACTGAATACATGACAAACAAAACATCGAGAAAGACTTCCAGCTGAAATACAAGTTGATTTTAGCAGTGTTGAGTAATTGTGAATTACCCATACAAATACTATACATCTAGGGTGTATTCATTCTAAACAAAATGTATCATGTTAATATTCTTTAGCTCATTGCATATGGTGTATATACAAACTTTCTTTGGGTTACTTATTTATTTCTCCCATAGTTTTATTCCACACAGTGTTTATTATTTTGATTCATACACTGTTACTGTATGTATTTACTGCATGGATGTTAATGTAATTAAATAAGCCGATGATTTAATAGTTTGCTTTTTCATTGCTTTCAGTCTGTCCATTCGCCATTTAACTGATGAAAACCTGCTGCACATCGTTAACTATTTCATACCCTCTGTGAACTGAGGCCTGCATAGAGTTATATTTCCAAATAAAGAATCTGTTGTGAATTAGGCTATGCTTAAAGCAATATGCTTCTTTTAAATAAAATCATTGCATACTAATCCCACTATAATCAATACAACTTCTACTAGAAAACAACTGTTACTATGACAGTAGTTTGTAGAAATCTGTGAAGTGAATCCTATAGGGTTTAATATTAAAGAACGGGAAACGTAACAATCCCAGTTTGCAAGAAATCATACTGTATATCTGAATTGCATTTAATGTCTCAGTGCCCTCTACAGTACTGGAATGCCCGGTAATGCCCTCTGCAGTATTGGAATGCCCGGTAATGCCCTCTGCAGTATTGGAATGCCCGGTAATGCCCTCTACAGTACTGGAATGCCCGGTAATGCCCTCTGCAGTACTGGAATGCCCGGTAATGCCCTCTGCAGTATTGGAATGCCCGGTAATGCCCTCTGCAGTATTGGAATGCCCGGTAATGCCCTCTGCAGTATTGGAATGCCCGGTAATGCCCTCTGCAGTATTGGAATGCCCGGTAATGCCCTCTGCAGTATTGGAATGCCCGGTAATGCCCTCTGCAGTATTGGAATGCCCGGTAATGCCCTCTGCAGTATTGGAATGCCCGGTAATGCCCTCTGCAGTATTGGAATGCCCGGTAATGCCCTCTGCAGTATTGGAATGCCCGGTAATGCCCTCTGCAGTATTGGAATGCCCGGTAATGCCCTCTGCAGTATTGGAATGCCCGGTAATGCCCTCTGCAGTATTGGAATGCCCGGTAATGCCCTCTGCAGTATTGGAATGCCCGGTAATGCCCTCTGCAGTATTGGAATGCCCGGTAATGCCCTCTGCGATTGGAATGCCCGGTAATGCCCTCTGCAGTATTGGAATGCCCGGTAATGCCCTCTGCAGTATTGGAATGCCCGGTAATGCCCTCTGCAGTATTGGAATGCCCGGTAATGCCCTCTGCAGTAAATGCCCGGTAATGCCCTCTGCAGTACTGGAATGCCCGGTAATTCAGAAAGGAAAACACAGATTTAAGCTTACAGATGGGGCTTTTGTTTTACTGGCATCATTTGGATGGTATTTCTAAAACTGTATGGGATAATACAAATTTAAATTGGACACGACTTTAGCCAAGATGTTCAAACAAAAGAAAAGGAGATAGCCATCCCACACACTAGGTGGTGCTGCAACCTTTATTTTCACAAGGCTTTAATGGGATTTTCTTTCTTCTTTGACCACAGGCAGGGTAAAAAAATGAAATTCATAGCCTGAACAATCTGTCTGGAAAAGCAGGCCAGATCCACCTAATTCCATTTATTTTGTCAGGCTGTACAAGCCTGGAGAAGGTCAGTAGATGGAGACGCACAGAAAGAATCAGTAATTGCGTTTGCTCTCCTATGTGGGCAGATGCTTGTCAGTGGACCTGTAAACCAATAATCAGATAAATTAATAGCTGAGCCCATCCTGCAGAGTGCTGGGGCGGCTGGCGGATGGAGAAGGTCGAAGTTATCCCATGCTGGAATTCACCCAATCTATCTGCTGAGAGCACTCAATTACAACACAATGGGCTTTCTGTGCAAAGTCTGCCTTTAATGCTATGAAACTTTTGGAAGACTTTTTGGGAGGCTTGGTGTGAGTATAGAGCAGACCACCAAGTGACCCATATTTCACAGGCCAGACCTACAAACTGAAATTAATACCTGCAGACCCTCGACAGTCACTGTCCAGCCTGCAAAATAAAACTTGCATGTAAGAGTCGATTTAAGGTCAAACTTGGCTGTTGTTATTTTCTTTTTAGAGATGTAAATATACGAGGATTACTGGCTCTAAAAAGTAATCTGTTACATATAATCGATTACTTTCTCAGGGAAGTAATATATTACTGATTACTTATTACTTTTTCCAATAATAACAAATTATAATAAAACCAACATAACAGGTAATGCAAAGAACATTGAACTTTTTTTCTTTTTACTGTGGGTTTTACAGACCTAGGTCTTAGTTTTAATGCCAGTAGGGTAAAACAAATAAATCAGATACTTACGAAAAAGTTACTTGCACAAAATAACAGAAAGTACTCATCATTATCTTTGGCCATGTAAAGCAATCTGATCACTTGTCACTTGTAACATTAAGTTGCACTATACAAAAATCAGGACCAATACAATGCAGTACAATACACTAACAATGTTAAAATATTACAAAACATCACAACGGATTAATAATAACCAAAAAAGAAAAAAAAACGTGAACTAAATAAAGCTCACGGAGGGGTTGTGATAGATCCTTGAGACATAGCGCTCATCAAAGACAATGCAATCAACAGCCCTGAGATCACACTGTACACATGTGGGCAGCTACAAATCTGTCTGGGGTTCTTGAGACACTACATGGAGAGTCACTAGAGAAATGTTCCTTTTATAATAATCTAGATATATGGATTGATATGCATCTTACTTTTAATTACCAGATTTATAAACGTGTTTAAAATTAGGACCTAAATGAGGTTTCTTTTAAAAAATAGGGAGGCGTTTTCCCTGTCTGGCAGGTTACAGTTAGTGACTGCAACTATCTTCCCTGTTTTAGATTGCTGTAATTATATTTACCCGTTTGCTTGTGAGCAGTCACTAAATAAACGAGATTTACCATATAATTGATGAATATAATCCCCCTTGTAAATTAGGCCTCGTCTCAATGAGTAAATCTCCTGGTTAAATAAATAAATAAATACAATGTGACGAGGCTAGCTTTGATACTACAGTTTTTCCAAATAACCCTAGACAACGGCTCTCTAATCGCTGAAACAGGCTTGCAATAGGGAGGTGCAGCCGTATTACATTACAAAGTGTGTGACAGGCCTTCTTTAGCAGATCAAATAATCAGTCCTGTGAGGGTCACCCTATTTGAATAAAAGACTGTTATCACTACATTATAAATCCTTACATTCTCAAGGCCCAGCCTATCTCAGGGATCTCCTTCTGCACCACATACCTAAACGGAAATTGCGATGTGGTGACAATGTTCTTGTGTCTGTGCTAGGACTCGTCTGTGCTCTGTGGGTGACAGTGTCCTTGTGTCTGTGCTAGGACTCGTCTGTGCACTGTGGGTGACAGTGTTCTTGTGTCTGTGCTAGGACTCGTCTGTGCACTGTGGGTGACAGTGTTCTTGTGTCTGTGCTAGGACTCGTCTGTGCTCTGTGGGTGACAGTGTTCTTGTGTCTGTGCTAGGACTCGTCTGTGCTCTGTGGGTGACAGTGTTCTTGTGTCTGTGCTAGGACTCGTCTGTGCACTGTGGGTGACAGTGTTCTTGTGTCTGTGCTAGGACTCGTCTGTGCACTGTGGGTGACAGTGTTCTTGTGTCTGTGCTAGGACTCGTCTGTGCACTGTGGGTGACAGTGTTCTTGTGTCTGTGCTAGGACTCGTCTGTGCACTGTGGGTGACAGTGTTCTTGTGTCTGTGCTAGGACTCGTCTGTGCTCTGTGGGTGACAGTGTTCTTGTGTCTGTGCTAGGACTCGTCTGTGCTCTGTGGGTGACAGTGTTCTTGTGTCTGTGCTAGGACTCGTCTGTGCTGTGGGTGACAGTGTTCTTGTGTCTGTGCTAGGACTCGACACAGTGTTCTTGTGTCTGTGCTAGGACTCGTCTGTGCACTGTGGGTGACAGTGTTCTTGTGTCTGTGCTAGGACTCGTCTGTGCTCTGTGGGTGACAGTGTTCTTGTGTCTGTGCTAGGACTCGTCTGTGCTCTGTGGGTGACAGTGTTCTTGTGTCTGTGCTAGGACTCGTCTGTGCACTGTGGGTGACAGTGTTCTTGTGTCTGTGCTAGGACTCGTCTGTGCACTGTGGGTGACAGTGTTCTTGTGTCTGTGCTAGGACTCGTCTGTGCTCTGTGGGTGACAGTGTTCTTGTGTCTGTGCTAGGTGCTCTGTGGGTGACTGTTCTTGTGTCTGTGCTAGGACTCGTCTGTGGGGTGACAGTGTTCTTCTGTCTGTGCTAGGACTCGTCTGTGCACTGTGGGTGACAGTGTTCTTGTGTCTGTGCTAGGACTCGTCTGTGCACTGTGGGTGACAGTGTTCTTGTGTCTGTGCTAGGACTCGTCTGTGCACTGTGGGTGACAGTGTTCTTGTGTCTGTGCTAGGACTCGTCTGTGCACTGTGGGTGACACTGTTCTTGTGTCTGTGCTAGGACTCGTCTGTGCACTGTGGGTGACAGTGTTCTTGTGTCTGTGCTTGGACTCGTCTGTGCTCTGTGGGTGACAGTGTGTGTCTGTGCTAGGACTCGTGTGCACTGTGACAGTGTTCTTGTGTCTGTGCTAGGACTCGTCTGTGCTTTGTGGGTGACAGTGTTCTTGTGTCTGTGCTAGGACTCGTCTGTGCACTGTGGGTGACAGTGTTCTTGTGTCTGTGCTAGGACTCGTCTGTTGACAATGTGTCTGTTGTGTCTGTGCTCTGTGGGTGACTGTTCTTTTGTGACAGTGTTCTTGTGCTAGGACTCGTCTGTGCTCTGTGGGTGACAGTGTTCTTGTGTCTGTGCTAGGACTCGTCTGTGCACTGTGGGTGACAGTGTTCTTGTGTCTGTGCTAGGACTCGTCTGTGCACTGTGGGTGACAGTGTTCTTGTGTCTGTGCTAGGACTCGTCTGTGCACTGTGGGTGACAGTGTTCTTGTGTCTGTGCTAGGACTCGTCTGTGCACTGTGGGTGACAGTGTTCTTGTGTCTGTGCTAGGACTCGTCTGTGCTCTGTGGGTGACAGTGTTCTTGTGTCTGTGCTAGGACTCGTCTGTGCACTGTGGGTGACAGTGTTCTTGTGTCTGTGCTAGGACTCGTCTGTGCTCTGTGGGTGACAGTGTTCTTGTGTCTGTGCTAGGACTCGTCTGTGCACTGTGGGTGACAGTGTTCTTGTGTCTGTGCTAGGACTCGTCTGTGCACTGTGGGTGACAGTGTTCTTGTGTCTGTGCTAGGACTCGTCTGTGCACTGTGGGTGACACTGTTCTTGTGTCTGTGCTAGGACTCGTCTGTGCACTGTGGGTGACAGTGTTCTTGTGTCTGTGCTAGGACTCGTCTGTGCACTGTGGGTGACAGTGTTCTTGTGTCTGTGCTAGGACTCGTCTGTGCACTGTGGGTGACACTGTTCTTGTGTCTGTGCTAGGACTCGTCTGTGCACTGTGGGTGACAGTGTTCTTGTGTCTGTGCTAGGACTCGTCTGTGCACTGTGGGTGACAGTGTTCTTGTGTCTGTGCTAGGACTCGTCTGGGTGACACTGTTCTTGCTGTGCTACTGTGGGTGGGTGACAGTGTTCTTGTGTCTGTGCTAACTCGTCTGTGCTGTGCTGTGGGTGACAGTGTTCTTGTGTCTGTGCTAGGACTCGTCTGTGCACTGTGGGTGACAGTGTTCTTGTGTCTGTGCTAGGACTCGTCTGTGCTCTGTGGGTGATCAGGCTTTCTGCTCTTTAGTCCCACGCCCATGGAACGCCCTGCCGAGGTCTATTTGAAAAATTATAGTAGTTGATGTTTTTAAATCTAATCTTAAACTTACTTCTTTCAAGTGACTTTCTGCAAATTATTTCTTGTTCTTACTGTTTGTCTGTTGAAATGTATATGGAAAACTAAAAAGTATTATTGTTATTATTATTAATTCAATATATTAACATTACGTTATTCAGTAGGTTTCATTATGACTTTATGAAGCAAAATTCAGTATCAAAGCCTTCTGATTTACTGTGATCCTGAACTCACTAAAACTCAACTACAATATAACACTTTGTACCAATTTTAATACAGAGGTTCAAAAAAGTAATCAGTGTCACCCACATATATACATATACAAGCATGTATACAGTGCATACACACATACACACATACACACACACATACATAACACATAGTAACAGGACAACCATACATCAGCTATATAACAAATGTTTTGTATCATCTAGACATTTGTAAGATTGACATACAGCTATGGCCAAACAGTTTTGTATCATCTAGAATTTTAAGATTGAGACAAAATTAAACAAAACAACTGTAAAAACCGAAACTGTATGAACATTATTTTTATCTTTTATTTAACATCATGTCCTCAAAGAAACGACACATTGATGTTGCAAAAGTCTGTCGGAAACCATAATAGTAGTACAGTATTTCATGTCAGATTTTGAAATGTCACATTTTTAAATTTGTCATTATTTAATGTATATGGAAAACTAAAAAGTGGTATGCAATTCAACATATTAACGTAACGTTATTCAGTAGGTTTCATTTGACTTTAAAGCAAAATTACATAGCTGTACACATGCAACACACACACACACACACACACACACACACACACACACACACATAGCTATACAACACATGCATAAGTTATAACACAAACCTTGCACATAGCATAGGGTAATAAATGAAAAAATAAATAAACACAAATGGCAGAAATAAATAGCAACTCATAATGGAAAGTGTGGCGGAAGTGCACAGAAGCTGTGTTTCCCTTGAAGGTGCTGAGAAAGGGTCAGAGCCTAAATACCTTGTAATAGTCATCTTGTGTGTATAAGTGTCTGATGTATTGCTGTCCCTGCCACACCACCGGGAACGAGACTACGCTGTCAGCTGAGATATCCTGGATAAATTCAAATAAATAAAAAAATAATGCAAATAAATACATGCATACAAAAGAAACAAATGAAGAAGGTAAATGAAGAAATAAGGACTACAGTGGGGCAAGTTAGCAGCCTCAGATGAGAAACGTAAACATCAGCGCGTTATCTGTTCGCTCGTCTGTCTTTATAACTTTAAAGGTGCGGCAATCGATGTCCCTTCCCTAGACTAGCTTCAGTACCCTTTGCCTCCCTAACACGGTTCATCTTGTGTTGTCAGTGACCTCTGAAGGTACAACCCTATAGAGCTTCACTGTTATTCAGGTTGTTCCACAAGTATTCCAGCTCCCATTGCTCTCTGTGCTAGGCGGTGTCCTTTCATGTATTTCTCCCTTCTTTTAAAGAAAGCAGAACTGCCTACTGTTGTATTTTTACAGTGTTTACTCCAGTCTTTAATTAATTCCTCTTTTTTGAAGAGGGATGTAAAAGACCTGTTATTTCTAAAACTAAGTGATATATTTCAAGCTCCCTGCAACACTCTCAAGGTGTTTTGCTTTTCATGTTGTAACATTGTTGTAAATTACAGAATGAAGTAAACGCTTTGAAAATAAGGTCATTTTTGTCTCAAATGGGGTTCTCTCTGGATTGGAAAAGGGGCTATAATACCTGCGGATCAACATGAATGAATAGGAAGTTTTATAGTATTGACTTTTCTCAAGAAACTTCTTAAAAGGATTAGTTCTGATAAAGGGGGTGGGGGGGAGCAGTGAAATTCAATAACGGGTAAGGGAGTTTAAAGCCACACCTTAACTGAGAGGTAACCCTGATTGCAGTGTATGTCATTAGCCAGCAGCAGTGAAAGACTCTAGCGTGTTTCAGCAGGGGCTGGTTGAAAGCTTGCTGATAGACAGGGTGTACTCACCGGCATGGTCTGGCTGCCGTGCAGGGCGCTGATAGCAGCCTGAGCCTCTGCGTGGGAGGAGTACTTCACAAAGGCACAACCTGAAGAGAGAGACAAACAGAGGGACAGGACAGGGATTGCTATTACTATCTTTTCAATTATTTTAACCCCTTTCCCAATTTTTTTACCCCCAATTTCCTCTCTAATTTGAGACTGTCCAGTTGTGTTTCCTCGCCTCAACCATTCCCCACAGCAGCTCAGGAGAAATGGTGAGTGGATGCCAATGAGCTCCTGGCCCCTGGAAGACAAAGGCCAGCTGCAGGTGTGAGTCCGAGCTCACTGAGTTACTGGTCGGTAGGGGTCTCTGTGGCACTGTGAGAAGAGACAGTCTCTGATGGGAGTCCCACAGCTAATGCAATCCAATGCAATTCTCCCTGTAGAATCTACAGGGAAGACTGGCAACGTGGCACAGCCTAGACCCCCACTGCGCTCCCCTGTGCTCAACTACACTCCCCCTGCTCTCCCCCTGCGCTCCCCTGCATTCCCCCTGCGCTCCCCTGCTCCCCCCCTGCGCTCCCCTGCACTCCCCCTGCGCTCCCGTGCACTTCCCTGTGCTCATCTGCACTCCCCCTGCTCTCCCCCTGCGCTCCCCTGCACTCCCCCTGCGCTCCCCTGCACTCCCCCTGCGCTCCCCTGCACTCCCCCTGCGCTCCCCTGCACTCCCCCTGTGCTCCCGTGCACTCCCCTGTGCTCATCTGCACTCCCCCTGCTCTCCCCCTGCGCTCCCCTGCACTCCCCCTGCGCTCCCCTGCACTCCCCCTGCGCTCCCCCTGCACTCCCCCTGCGCTCCCCTGCACTCCCCCTGCTCCCCTGCTCCCCTGCACTCCCCCTGCGCTCCCCTGCACTCCCCCTGCGCTCCCCTGCACTTCCCTGTGCCCCCTGCTCCCCTGCACCCCCTCCCCCTGCACTCCCCTGCACTCCCCTGTGCTCATCTGCACTCCCCCTACTCTCCCCCTGCACTCCTCTGCACTTCCCCTGCACTCCCCTGCACTCCCCTGCATTCCCCTTGAGCTCCCCTGCACCCCCTGTGCTCCCCTGCACTCTCCCTGCGCTCCCGGGCACTCTCCTGCACTCCCCTGTGGTCATCTGCACTCCCCCTGCTCTCCCCTGCATTCCCCCTGAGCTCTCCTGCACCCCCTGCGCTCCCCTGCACTCTCCCTGCGCTCCTGGGCACTCTCCTGCACTCTCCTGCACTCCCCTGTGGTCATCTGCACTCCCCCTGCTCTCCCCTGCATTCCCCCTGTGCTCCCCTGCACTCCCCTGCGCTCCCCTGCACTCCCCTGCGCTCCCATGCACTCCCCTGCACTCCCCTGCACTCCCCTGTGGTCATCTGCACTCCCCCTGCTCTCCCCTGCATTCCCCCTGTGCTCCCCTGCACTCCCCTGCACTATGCTGCACCCCCTGCGCTCCCATGCGATCCCCTGCACCCCCACTACGCTCCCTTGCACTCCTCCTGCGCTCCCCTGCACTCCCCTGCGCTCCCCAGCACTCCCCCTACAACCCCCCTGTGCTCCCCTGCACTCCCCAACTCCTCCCTGCACCTCTAACTGTATGAGGACAGTGCCTTTATGTTCATTTTTTGAAGATAAAAATTCCATGTTGATAAACAAAATACATTTAAAAAAAAAACAACCTGAGAGTTAAGAGACCTTTGCTCAAAAACAGAAAATTGAAGACTGGAGTGAATGCTTTGAAAACATGAGCCACAGAAACACTAGAAAGGATTCAACATGGGGAGCCTACACCAACCCTAATAGCATTACATCTCTCAAAAGCCCTGAACATACTATAAAAGAACAGAGAGACACTGTTTCAAATGTATTTTCTGTGCAGTATACACAATTCTTCACTGAGTATTTGGACAGATAAATAATTGCAGAACAAGAGCTGTGGCTGGGGAACTTGTTGCCTATTTTACCCCACTTGTTTCAGAAATGTTTTAAATGTCATTAACAAGAAATTGTTCTGACATTAGTGGCGACTCGTCCCGAATATCTGTAACTAGGTTTGTGATTGACTTCAGAGTAAAAACACAAGAAAAGACTCACCTTTGCTGTTGCCGTCAGGGCCCCTCAGGATGGTGCACTCTTCAATGTTTCCAAAAGACTCAAAAAGCCGGCGCACGTCGTCCTCTGACTGCTGCTTATTGAGCATGCCCACAAATAGTTTTCTGTCTTCTGAAACAAAAGCAGCAGGTCATTACCATACTCAAGACAGCAGGGTCACTGCCACACTGAGGGTAGCAGCAGGTCATTACCATGCCCAAGACAGCAGGGTCACTGCCACACTGAGGGTAGCAGCAGGTCATTACCATGCTCAAGACAGCAGGGTCACTCATTACCATGCCAAGACAGCACTGAGGGTAGCAGCAGGTCATTACCATGCTCAAGACAGCAGGGTCACTGCCACACTGAGGGTAGCAGCAGGTCATTACCATGCTCAAGACAGCAGGGTCACTGCCACACTGAGGGTAGCAGCAGGTCATTACCATGCCCAAGACAGCAGGGTCACTGCCACACTGAGGGTAGCAGCAGGTCATTACCATGCTCAAGACACCAGGGTCACTGCCACACTGAGGGTAGCAGCAGGTCATTACCATGCTCAAGACAGCAGGGTCACTGCCACACTGAGGGTAGCAGGAGGTCATTACCATGCTCAAGACAGCAGGGTCACTGCCATACTGAGGGTAGCAGCAGGTCATTACCATGCTCAAGACAGCAGGGTCACTGCCACACTGAGGGTAGCAGCAGGTCATTACCATGCTCAAGACAGCAGGGTCACTGCCACACTGAGGGTAGCAGGAGGTCATTACCATGACACTGAGGGTCTGAGGGCTCAACAACACTGAGGTGATCATGAAACACAGCGCTGCACTGGGAGCCCAGAGGTACCTTCAAAACCTTGGCACTCCTCTTTTGAAGTGAATTTAAAACACTAGAAATCCATTGAACACATCAGCCGTTAACATGTATTCCATGCTATGCTCTCTTTGTAGGATCTGCACGATCTAATTAGAATAGACTAGTGCTACCCTACTGGATCACTATGGGAAGAATAATGTTGATTTGTTTGCTGTGTTTAGCATAGTGAAAGCATAAGTAAAGCATAGGTAACCATGGTAAAGCACAGAGATATGGTAAAGCATATTGTGAATAAATTGCAAACCATGGTAAGCGATGGTAAATGCATGGGGGGAAACTGCAAACTGACTGATTACTGTGCTGGGTTATTTTTAATGTCCTACATTTTGGACAGTGCTACTGACAAGACAAGGTGTGTTTGCTCTCTCCCCAACATTGCTCCCTGGCTAAACCCGTTCCCACTGTTTCAGGTTTTAAAACAAGATTTCTAAATAAACACATATGGTAAGTGCACAATTACAGGTAGCAATTTATTAGTTATATAATAATCCCCCCCTGCTGTTTTAATATACTCCAGGACACTTCTCTTTTGTCTGGGTCGTATTAAGCCGTGTGATACAGTATTAAATCTCTGCTGAAAAGGAGACATGACATCTATCTTCTGATGATTGACTTTCTAAATGTATTGCTACAGAGTGGAGGTCTAAATAAGGCTTCAAAGGAAGACAATGTCTCTATCAATTTATTGACACTGCTGCAAAACTGCTCCAGCAATCTGAGAGACAGTGGGAAATGGGCCTTGAAGACACGGATCACAACAAAACAGCCCTTACTTTTAGGATTGAGCATGTCTAGATTATTCATCTCTATGGAAACACAAGAAAATTGGATCACTGCTGTCCCCTGCGTGAGAGATCAGATTTAACTAATTAAGCCATATTTGTCATATTTGTACTGCGATGCACTCTTCACTGCTGAAGATAATACATCCACAAGACAATTTCAATGCAAAGCAAGTCAGCAAATACAGAGTACTTTCTCAATAAAACTAGAAACACAGAATACTTTCTCAATAAAACTAGAAACACAGAATACTTTCTCATTAGAACTACAAACACAGAATACTTTGTCAAAAAAACTACAAATACAGAATACTTTCTCAATCAAAATATGACAGTTAGCGGGAATGAAAATAAAGAAAACAACATGTATTCCGCAGTGTGCCAGAGTATTAGAGCGCTCACTAGCTCCCCCTCTCATGGACTACCTACATCTTGACACAAAGCTTTGTACCCCCTCTCCCTCCCCCCTGCTGCTGGGGTGGAGAAATGCAACGAGCACACATTCTCATCCTCCAGATTATGGGTAATGAATGTAATATTTCTAGTGAATGAATTGTCAGAGTCTTTGAGACCTACTTGTGATAAGCATTTATTAAACCAGGGTTTTATCCTTTCTGTTCTTATGAAATGGGCTCTTATATTTCCGATAGCTACCAGATTTGATAAATGGTTTATTTTGTGTAAAAGCTACTAGTCAGTGGAGTAAAATGATTTTCAGTCCCCGTCCCTTCTCTCTCTCTCTCTCTCTCTCTCTCTCTCTCTCTCTCTCTCTCTCTCTCTCTCTCTCTCTCTCTCTCTCACTTAACACACCAAGACCTAGAACAAGTTATCCAGAAGATGGGCTTTCAATCATCACACTTGTGTTTATACAAGTGAAACACTATAAAGTAAACACTAAATGCTTTTTTTGCAATATTCTTGCAGTCAAAATTACAAATTCCTTGCACCATCCAAGCAAAACCCTCATATTTTTTGTGTCATGAAATCCTTCCCCATCCTTGCATTCTCCATGCATAGATCTTACTTTAAACTTTATTAAACTTGTATGTATAGTCTTTTTTGTCTTGCATGGGTCTGTCCTGGTATTTCAGAGATGTACAGTTAAAGTTTTACTGAATGCCATAGGATAAGCAGGAAAAATTTGATGAAACCAGACACCTGCTACTGCTCTACCTTCCAGGCTCATGAGACACACAATGCCTGCTCTGGCGTTCCGAATTCAGACTGAAAACACCTAACCCAGATACCAGAATGGCAATATTCTAATCTCTGGCAGCAGCAGCAGCAATATTCTTAATTGCTTTCCATTCCCGACTCTGTTCCCCTGAAGCCTAACAAATCAATCGAGTCATGTCTCAATGAGAAATGCTAGGCTGTGTTGAATAATTGCTCTTTGTATTTCAGAAACATTCCGAATATTTCTTTTTTTTCAGGAGGGTGTCTGGTGTCAGCACCGATGCTGTCAATGTGCTCCTTGTCATTTTTGACAGTGCTGTTGACATTGCCACCAATATGTCAACAAGAGAAAAATCTAAGAGAATCGTTTAATCATGAACGCAACACACACCATTCCACTGGGGCACCCACACAGCTGGAGAACAGTGCTGAAACGCCCCATCTCAACTTGAAGAAATACCATGCTTTGTTTCTGAAACACTAGAGAACGTAACCGAATAAGCTAACAAGCTTGCTTCAGATAGCAACTTTTACACGTCCAGTAAAAAAAAAAAGAACTTCTGTGAGGAATACAGTGAGGTAACACGTCTTGAGTGCTGATGAGCTGAACACCTTTGTAACAAGCAGAGGCTGGGCATGATATGGTTATAGCTCCTTGTTTTCCACATCCCCTCATTACAGTTGCACAGTCACAAGAGCCCACTCATATAATCATATCAAATAATACGCTTTTTTTGCAGCAATTACAAATTCCTTGCACCATCCAAGCAAAACCCTCATATTTTTTGTGTCATGAAATCCTTCCCCATCCTTGCATTCTCCATGCATAGATCTTACTTTAAACTTTATTAAACTTGTATGTATAGTCTTTTTTGTCTTGCATGGGTCTGTCCTGGTATTTCAGAGATGTACAGTTAAAGTTTTACTGAATGCCATAGGATAAGCAGGAAAAATTTGATGAAACCAGACACCTGCTACTGCTCTACCTTCCAGGCTCATGAGACACACAATGCCTGCTCTGGCGTTCCGAATTCAGACTGAAAACACCTAACCCAGATACCAGAATGGCAATATTCTAATCTCTGGCAGCAGCAGCAGCAATATTCTTAATTGCTTTCCATTCCCGACTCTGTTCCCCTGAAGCCTAACAAATCAATCGAGTCATGTCTCAATGAGAAATGCTAGGCTGTGTTGAATAATTGCTCTTTGTATTTCAGAAACATTCCGAATATTTCTTTTTTTTCAGGAGGGTGTCTGGTGTCAGCACCGATGCTGTCAATGTGCTCCTTGTCATTTTTGACAGTGCTGTTGACATTGCCACCAATATGTCAACAAGAGAAAAATCTAAGAGAATCGTTTAATCATGAACGCAACACACACCATTCCACTGGGGCACCCACACAGCTGGAGAACAGTGCTGAAACGCCCCATCTCAACTTGAAGAAATACCATGCTTTGTTTCTGAAACACTAGAGAACGTAACCGAATAAGCTAACAAGCTTGCTTCAGATAGCAACTTTTACACGTCCAGTAAAAAAAAAAAGAACTTCTGTGAGGAATACAGTGAGGTAACACGTCTTGAGCGCTGATGAGCTGAACACCTTTGTAACAAGCAGAGGCTGGGCATGATATGGTTATAGCTCCTTGTTTTCCACATCATTACAGTTGCAAGTCACAAGAGCCCACTCATTGTCATATCAAATAATACGCTCAGGTCATTGCATAATAAAGCATATTAAGAAACATGGCAAACCAGAGTAAACTATGGTAAATGCAAAGTATAACCATGGGTAAAGCATAATAAAACTGCAAAAATACCATGCAGAAATACCACGGTAACCCTTTATAAGGGATATACAAAAAGAAAAAATAAATAAGTAATGGGGCTCAACTGCTGCGGGGTGATTTCTGAATTGCGTGTGAACCCTCTGAGCTGTGCAGTCACACCAGCCCCAGCCTCGTTCACTCGTCTCCATTCTGAGAGCTGATTGGGGTGCTGAGAAACAGAGGATGAGATCCGAGCCTCATGCGCTTTCAAACTCATGCACATTGTGGGTGGTAACAGGATGCTCTTTAAAGGTTAATTGCTTGTTAATTTCCTGCTCGTGGCCCGGTCACTCAGCGACGCCACAGTGAGGAGCCTCTCTGTCTGTCTGAGCAGCATCTCAAAGCCTTGCCGTCACGTGGCCTGGCCCTGCCATGTGCTGCTGAAGCAGGTTATCAATGTGTGATTCGTCTGGTTTCAGACGTATGTGTTAAAGCGGCTGTCTGCAGGCTCATGACCTGCTTGCTACCAGGGTTGTGCTTCCATTCCACTGGTGGTTTTGTGAAATCGGAACTGGGATCATTTGCTCCCTGCAGCCCATGTTGCGGGGAGAGCCGGTTGCATGGGTACTCGCTACCAGGCCCCTTGTAAAGTCACCGATATCCACTTACATTTGCAAACACACCTTCTAATCTTACTTTACATCCTCTATTTGTGTCTCTATTATTATTATTATTATTAATCAGTCATTTAGCAGATGCTTTTATCCAAAGCGACTTACAGAGACCAGGCGATGAACTACGCTGCACAGTCACTTACAATAGGACCTCGGTTTTTACGTCTCATCTGAAGGACAGAGCACAAGGAGGTTATGTGGCTTCCTCAGGGTCACACACAGCGAGTCAGTGGCTGAGCTGGGATTGAACAAGGAACCTCCTGGTAACAATCCCCTTTCTTTAACCACTGGACCACCAAGCCCCCTAGATTTTGTTTGTCAAGTAAGTGCAACCACGTGAGAGTGCTCTGGCACCTTTCCCTGCCATTGCCAGCTGTCCTGGCATTCCTCCTAATGCTCTCCCTGATGCCTCTGCCAGCCTCTCGAGGTTCAAGGGTGCAACTTAACATCCCTTTCACGAGGACCAGCCCAGTTAAAGGCTGGTGTTAGTGGAGCCGATGCTTTAACACGGCCAGTTTACACTGTAATATGTTTTAAATTACCAGAGCTCTTAAATGCCATTTGACAATATTGATTACTGCCCTAATTGATGTGCTATTTCTAATGTATTGGTAGGTGTCAGTGTATCTCAGGCCTGTGCTGTTGAAGTGTTATGACTGGTAGCAAGAAGAAAGATAATTAGTTTCCTTTGTTTCTGCCAGTGATGTTGATGTCAAAATGAAACAGTGATACAATCAGACATGATTCTCAGCTACAAATCATATACATGCTTATTATTTTCTGTTAAATTTGTTGTGCAAATCACATTTATGAGACTCTCGAGCTTTTATGTAATAAACAAAATAGAATAGTTTTATGAACAAGAAAAGTTTTATTGCCTCAAAATAGGGATTTTATTTTAAAAGTAAAATGAGAGTCTGTTCAATAATAAAATGAGAAAGTCTGTTCAATAATAAAATCTAATTTTGTGAGAGCAGCCCATTCTGTTGCAAAACTAAACCAGTTTTTTATTCCACACAACGAGCTTCTCAATCATATTTTTGTGTAATTCAAACGCAGGCTCTGGTAACTCTTTCTCCACCTCTCTCTCTCTTACTCTGATACACTTGACATTTGACTGCATTCCTCATAACTCTGATTGGTTGACTGCCCTATTTTTCATTCCTTTCTTTTGTCTGAATACATTAAAAGTGCATAAGCAATGTTTCACTTTTTCCTGATGTTTTTTTCCACAGCACCACTACATATATTTATTTTACTGCAAACAAATATTAATATTAATAAATTACAGTGTCAAAATACGATTTTTAGCTGATGCACAAGGTATCCATACTGTATGCCCAACTCCTGGCTCCCAGTCTCCCAGCTCTAACTACTAGACCACATTCCTTCCCAGTCCTCAGCTCTAACCACTAGATCACACTGCCTCCCAGTCCCTCAACACTAAGCATTAGACCACACTCCTTCCCAGTCTTCAGCTATAACCACTAGACCACACTGCCTCCCAGTCCCTCAGCTTATACCACACTAGTCTTCAGCTAACCACTAGACCACACTGCCTCCCAGTCCTCAGCTCTAACCATTAGACCACACTGCTTCCCAGTCTTCAGCTATAACCACTAGACCACACTCCTTCCCAGTCTTCAGCTATAACCACTAGACCACACTCCTTCCCAGTCTTCAGCTCTAACCACTAGACCACACTCCTTCCCAGTCTTCAGCTATAACCACTAGACCACACTCCTTCCCAGTCTTCAGCTATAACCACTAGACCACACTCCTTCCTAGTCTTCAGCTATAACCACTAGACCACACTCCTTCCTAGTCTTCAGCTATAACCACTAGACCACACTCCTTCCTAGTCTTAAGCTCTAACCACTAGACCACACTCCTTCCTAGTCTTAGCTAACCACTAGACCACACTCCTTCCTAGTCTTCAGCTATAACCACTAGACCACACTCCTTCCTAGTCTTCAGCTATAACCACTAGACCACACTCCTTCCCAGTCTTCAGCTATAACCACTAGACCACACTCCTTCCTAGTCTTCAGCTATAACCACTAGACCACACTCCTTCCTAGTCTTCAGCTATAACCACTAGACCACACTCCTTCCCAGTCTTCAGCTATAACCACTAGACCACACTCCTTCCCAGTCTTCAGCTATAACCACTAGACCACACTCCTTCCTAGTCTTAAGCTATAACCACTAGACCACACTCCTTCCTAGTCTTCAGCTATAACCACTAGACCACACTCCTTCCTAGTCTTCAGCTATAACCACTAGACCACACTCCTTCCTAGTCTTCAGCTATAACCACTAGACCACACTCCTTCCTAGTCTTCAGCTATAACCACTAGACCACACTCCTTCCCAGTCTTCAGCTATAACCACTAGACCACACTCCTTCCTAGTCTTCAGCTATAACCACTAGACCACACTCCTTCCTAGTCTTAAGCTATAACCACTAGACCACACTCCTTCCTAGTCCTCAGCTCTAACCATTAGACCACACTGCCTCCTGGCTCCCAGTCCTCAGCTCTAACAACTAGACCACACTGCCTATTTAAATTGTTGTGATAAGTTTGCATATAAACTGGTCTTTTGACAGTTTTAAAAAAAAAAATATCTTTGCAATTTATTTTTTCAGCAGCTCTGTAGTGAGCTCATGACCCCTCCACCGATTCGTTTTATTTCAGATGGTAAAATCTTCTCTCATTCCATGCAAACTGCATCCATCTTAACAGGAGTCGATAGAGACCCGTTTTAGTGAGCAATTTCACTGTCACCAAGCTGTAAAATGTAATTTCTCTGTGAGGGCAGATTTGATAAAGGATTGTTAGTGTCACCTTTCATCCCTCTCCCTCTCTCTCTTTGCACATTCAACAACGATAGCTTTCCTTTTCTTTTCTTTTTTTTACAAAATGGTATTAACAGTAATCAGCTGCAATATACTGCCGGGTAGGGTGCAGAGCAATGCATTCTGACAGTGGAACATTTGTACAGGAGCATGTTGTTTCTTGGGGGAAGGGATGGGGAATGCAGCTATTTTATTTTTTATGATGATTTTTAATATGATTTTATTTTCTTCTTGATAATCAAGGTTTTTTTTTTATATCCCTTCTATTACAAATCACTTATGAGAAATCAACCAATCACCATTAAGTGTTTGCCAACATTCCACTGCATCTTATCTTGTTTACAGATGTCATTCCTGCACAGAACATTCACTCAATTCCAAAGTAAAAAAAAAAACCCAAAAAACATCTTTTTATGCTTTACAGTTTTTCCCACATACAACATCAGTTTTAGTAATTTTGAATAATTTATAAACAGTTATAATGTCATGCACATGGTGTCTCTTTTTATAGCAGAAATAGTTTGCTTTCAACTTTGCTTCGTGCTCCACTCTTACTAAATGAAATCCCACAGATGACACATTAACTCATATTTGAATGCAGATTTTTACAGCGCTAAACTGAGAAACTGGAGGTGTGGTGTGAGAGAGACAGGGACACGCTATAAATAGAAAGACATGAGTCACAGAGCACTGCAGTTTGGCAAATGATGAGCTCCACATTATCACAGCTTCCACTCTGGCCCATAGGTGGTGCTCCAAAGGTTTCAGTCAATGCTGTTCTATCAAGTTTGCATTTGATTCAATTACAGCTCTTGGAAGGATGTTTATCTGTAACTTCAAATGCATCCAATCACAAATTCAGTCAGGAAACTCATGCAACACATTATTTATTAAAACATACACTAGCCAACGACTACATTATACATAATTTACACTACATCCTTTGGCCTTTCCAGGTACCCCTGCCCATATATTAGCTTGCAGATAAGAGCAGAGGCTGACCATAGACCATAGTTCAATGCACAGGATGACATCTATACACAGGTTAAGATGTGCTGGAATTTGAACTGTGATTGGTTGATTCTAAAGAGCGGTGGATTTTCAGAGTTTACTGATGGTTGAGGTTTGTCTGCTAGGTTCTGTAGCTGTCAAGTGTCTTTGCTATTTCTCCCATTGCAGAGAGACAGGTTTGCCCCCCTCCTCCCTGTCTGTCTCTGTTCTCTCTCTTTGCCAGGATCTACTTCACCCACTGTGATGTCATTGTTTTACTGATTTCCTAGCGCAATTCATTCGTAACAAAGCTGAGTTCGAGAAACGCTCCACAAATAAACAACACAAACTTTTCAGATTTTCTGCAGGGTGCAGCCATTTTATCTGGCACTAGTAGGAAACAGAATAGACACTTCATGAAACAATGTAGTGCAAATGAGCTAAAGACTAACTACAAGATCCAGAGCGGAAAGAGATGTATAAAAATGGGCATGTATCCCCCCCTTTTGTGAAAAATAAATATACTTCCCTTCCCTTCTTGCTCTCCAGCCCCTCTTTCTTTGCTTCACGTTATCTGTCTGCTGAAGCAGAAGGAAAGGTTACAGGGGTAGGCTCCCAGGTCCCAGGTTCGCTCAGACCCCAGTGTACCCTTTACACTCCCCAGGCCCACAGTGGAGTGATCAAACAGAACGTCTCCCCTTCGAAACAGACGTCAAGCCACATTACAGAGGACACAAGCCAACTGCTTTCCTTTCAAGTCCTGGGCTCTGTGCTCTGTAACTAGAACCTTGTCCTAAATTGATTTCTCTTTTTTTATCCCTCATACTTTGTAAATAATTGATGCGACAGAGCCTGGGTTTTCTGTATTCTCTCTTATTTCTTTTCCTTTTTGTAAAGCAAAAAAGCATTTGCGTGATTAGAGGTTGCTCAGGATCTCTTGGGCTCCAGTTACTTCACAGTTCGGGGGCTTTGAAGGACTTTAAAATCCCTGGCATAACCCAGGACCTTCTGTGCTGTGCTTAACGTGTTGTTTAGGGTTCACTGTAACAAACCCAAACTTTGTTTACTGAAGTTCCCCACTGTGTGGCGAGGAGGCTGGGTTTTTCATTGGGTTCATTTCAGAATTGAGAAGCTGCCTGGGCTGGCTGTGAGGGAAGAGACAGTGTTTAATTACCAGAGCAGACAGAGGCTGGCAGCGCAGTTTGTTTTGGCCCATGACTTTATGAACGCAGATTTGTTTTGTAGACACGCTGTGTTCATTGTGTGCAGTGGGTGGCACTGGCTCGGCTTCCCCCCTGCTGTGTAAACGTCACTCTGTGGCACGCTGCGTGTGTAAGACCTGACGCTCAGCTGTGCCAGTCTACGGGGGGAGGGGGCATTCCTGTTGAGGTGGTTTACAGTTTATTACAGTAGGCTGAACCCTTGTAAAAGTTTCCCACAGTAAAATCATAGCAAAGTGTAAAGAAAAGTAGGGATAGCATGGTAGTGAATAGGTAAGCATTGCAAAGCCCAGAGAGGCAAGGTAAAGCATATTCAAAAATAGAACCATGGTATAGGTTTACTTATAGAACATTAATTGGTAAAGTTCCAGTTTCTCTTCTGACATTATCTCAAACTTTTAGATCTGAAGCTTTCATTAAATTTGTTGTATAAGCTGTACTTATGGTAGATTCTGCAGCAGCAGACAGTTGAAAAATTATTATTTTATTTTATTTGTAATGGATGATCATTGCATGTTTTTCTTTGCTGCAGTCTGCACCTTCTTTGGCAGGTCTCCAGTATAAGCCTGTATTATTTATTTAATCAGTTCCATTGAGATGCACATTTTATGTCCAATGCCACAGATGGAATTGTCACTTCAACCGGGGTAAAATGGCTCCCACAGTGCTTGGTTATATACCTATGGGAACATTTTCAAAGCTTTTTTCTCCAGTCTTTTACAAAACTGCCGCAAAACCTGCAGAATTTGCAATGGAAAATCTCCAATAAACTCTTCAGGAGGGAACAATTTACCAGCACACCCTAGTAGTCATTTTTATATTGGTCAAAAAACACACATTTCACTTTGCCCAGGCATGCTCAGAGACCTTGCGCTCAGGCCAAATATGCTGGTGACTTTTAAAAATGCAGAATGAGTGCAGAAACAGCCATAAATGATGATTAAGAACACTTATCAAGGGATGACAAACAGATGGGATAGTTAAATATTATCCATATTTAGATGGTTCCTTACAACTTTCAGTGATTACATTGCAATTGCAAGCACAGGTAACGCCTGTAGCTACTAGCCAAGGTGCTCTTGTTAAATAGATAAGATATACAGTACAATAATCCTTAAGCAATTCCAGAATTCAACAGAATATCAGCAGGATTCCCCTGCCGGCCAGTCAGCCAGCCAGCCAGCCAGCCAGGCTCTAACAACTCGTTACATTGAGGCAAACCCAGTCCAGTCCAGTCAGAAAGAAGAGAGACTGGGGGCTGCATTCCCCCCACTGGGGCATCTCCCAAAAGCCAAAACTTTAAAGGTGCAGAGCTTGTATAAAGAAGGAACCATTATAGTACAACCAACATTACTAACACTTTGTCTGCGGAAAAAAAAAAAAAAAACTGTTGTTATACTCCTCACAAACCTGATTTTCTTGTAAGAAATATACATGTTCGATTTTTATAAATTAATATATATATATATATATATATATATATATATATATATATATATATATATATATATATATATATATATATATATATATATATATATCATTATATATATATATATATATGGCACAGCCACGAGGGCTCTTCATACGTTCAGGTAACGGGTTGACGATATTAAGTGAACATTGCCACTAAACAAACCCCCCGTAACATTTTTTTTTGGCGGACATTCCAGTTCGAGTATGCGTTGAAGTGGCTCGCGTCTGCAACCCGACAATTCACAGTTTAGTTTATTTTGCACTGAGCACTCATCACTTTATTCAGTTCATATTTTAATAAATGTACACGTTTTGACACTCAATAAGTCTTGTATCTTACCTATTAGTCTGCATGTTCAGTAAGACTTTTCAAAGGATTTGGGGGACCTTTGCACATGTTAAGAACTGTCCCTTTAGCACTCTCACAGCTTTGTGTTTCGTGTACCATTACCAGTGGATTTAATTTAGTTTATTAGATACTGACATTAACGCATTAAAAATGTACCAAGCGTTCCTGTCAAGTGTATAGAGGTTTTGATGGCATTAGATGATGACTGCAAGTGGAAATGCTGTCTACGGTTTGATTATTTTTGTGACAGCGCAAGAATATTTTTACAAAATGTAATTTTGCACATTTGGTCCTTTTTGTTAGAGTACATGATAAAATGCATATGTTAACATGCATGACAGCTCTAAAGGAATGTGATGTTCTCCTGTAGCAGCTCATTAGGGTGGTGTCTCAAGCAAGTTGCTGGCTTTAATCCCAGGTACACTGCTTCTGCTTGATCCTCTCAGTTTTGCTTGATCCTGCATTGGAGGGGTGGTGTTTTCAGCTTGGTTCAGTTGAAAGGCGCTGTTTGAAGTCTTACAGAAGCATGGAAATACACACACAAGTATTCCCAAAGCAACAGCACATGGGAATACATCCTCCGCGGAGTAGATACCGTGTGGAGAAATTCTCCCAGCTTTTCATACTGAGAAGCACAAATATTCTTAGCTCTTTATCAAGTTGTATGTAAAGTATCTAAATAGGACCTTGGAAGACACATACTTGTCCAATACTTTTAGGAAATATTGAAATTAGCACAATTAGCTGGACTGCAATATTTGATGAGGCAAAACCTGATTTAGCAATTTTTGCTTTAAGCAAGTCAATAGTATATATATATTTTTGCCGAATGTCACTATGACTGCTGCAAGCATATCAGCAAGTTTGCTATGTTTAACAAAAAAATAAACCAACTAATCAGATGCTGAAGGATGGACAGAGAGATAGATAGATAGATAAACAAATAGACACATAGATAGATAGATAGACAGTACACAGATATATAGATAGACAGTAGATAGATAGATAGATAGATAGATAGATAGATAGATAGATAGATAGATAGATAGATAGATAGATAGATAGATAGATAGATAGATAGATAGATAGATAGATAGATAGATAGATAGATAGATAGACAGTAGATAGATAGATAGATAGATAGATAGATAGATAGATAGATAGATAGATAGATAGATAGATAGATAGATAGATAGATAGATAGATACTTTTTTTTACTTTTTGAAAAAACTTTATTTAACAATTAAATAGAATACACAAAATCAATATTTATAAAACAGATATTATCATGAAATCAATTCAGATCCACCCAAGGTGAACAAAACAATACATAAAATATTATAGATACATAAAAATTCACATCACAGATACTCCTCCAGATCACCATCCTTAACAGCACACACCACACTGTCTACACACCAGGCTTCCTCAAACACTGCTATATTATGCATTGCTTTATAGAAATTAAAATCCAGTCTAACCCGTGTTAACACAAGCATTCTAAAAATGACAAAAGGATCAGTATTTAAAATGTCATTCATTTTGTTTTTTCTGCTCTTTAAAATTGCTAATTTGGCCTGTCCAAAATTCAAATAAAATTCACCAGCTAGATTGAGTACTTTCTCTTTTTACAATACTTAAAACCAAAAATAAAAAGCACCTCAGAGAACACAAAACCCAATCCAGCAAGCAATTCCATCAGAGCAGCAAACAAAGGTTTTAATCTGGAGCAGAACACAAAACAATGGTAAACAGTCTCCCTCTGTGAGCAAAATGGACAGGAATCTTTCAGCTCGGGGTTTATGATGCTCACAAAGGAGTTAACGGCAGTGATGGCATGTAAGATCCTCCACTGCAGATCCCCCGATCTTTTTGGCAGTGGTGGCTTATACAGGGTTCTCCAAGCTGGCACTATCTGTTCCGCCCCCCCCCAGCCTCTCTCTCCAGTGTGTGTCCGGTATTGCCCTGAGCTGCTGCTGGTAACGGCCCTTTACACACACCCTATACAGCTGCTTCCCCTCTACTGTACACAGAGGGAGATCTCTCAGACCCTCTACAGTCAGTAAATAACCCTGCTCATCAGAAGCTTGACTGATTGCTGGGGACACCAACAGTGATGGAAAGGGATAATCCGTGTGCGGAACTCTCTGATCCCTGAACAGCTGGCTTAAGAGCTCCAGCCCCTCACCATGGAGAGCATCACGCACCTGGGTGAGGAAACGCTCAGCAGTGCGGACAGACCGCATCCCCAGAGCCGACGCTAACCACTGAGGAGTCACCCAGCTGTAGGTGTTGAAATCTAAAAGGGCTTTAAGCTTTACAACACCTGTCTTCACTAACATATGTATAAAAGTAGCAGACTGAACAATATCACACTTCAAGAATGTATTATATATTAACGGTTCTTCTAGGAGCCAATCAAGGCTAATATTTTCAGTGCTCCTCTGCTCAATACTCACCCACTGCCATGCCCTCAGCAGGCTCTTATAGTAGTCTGGCAGTCGGTCCATCTCCAGTTTACCCATTTCTAGTAGAAAAAGACCCCTATCCAGACCCAGCCTCCCCACCTGCTGCAGGAAGGCACAGGCAAACTGCCTCCACGGGAGGTCCTCAGTGCAATACAGCAGCCTCTGCAGGGCCTGTAACCTAAAAGCCTCCATCCTGCTAGAAAGGTCTATGAGTCCCTGCCCCCCCTCAGCCAGAGGCAGGTACAGCACACTCTGTCTGATCCAATGCACCCCATCCCAGAAAAACTCCAGTATCACAGCCTGAACCAGTTTTACTAAAGACTGTGGGGGCTCCAAGCAGATGAACCTGTGCCACAAGCTAGAGGCCACCAAGTTATTAATAAGTACCCTACCTCTATAGGAGATCTGGGGAAGCAGCCCTTTCCACCGCTGTAACCTGCCTTTCACCTTCTCCACCATTCCCTCCCAATTCCTCTGCACTGTGCTGTCATCCCCGAGATGGACACCCAGATAAAGGAGCCCACCCCTGCTCCACTGCAATCCAGCAGGTAAAACTGGAGGACAATAACCCTTCCAGTCACCCAGAAGCACTGCACTACTCTTATCCCAGTATACTTTAGCAGATGACAGCTTCTCAAACAGTCTTTGACAGGTGCCTACACTGTCAACATCAGTTTGGTTGTTAACAAATACAGCAATCTCACCAGAGCCCCCTGCACCTTTAAGTCCAGCAGATCTGCTAACCCCCTTTTTTACATTTCAGGCCCTCAATCAGCCTTTCATTTGGGCTGGACTCCAGAGCTCTCTCGAGCTGTAGGATGTCCTCCTCCAGCTCTCTCATGGTTTTATTTAAGCTCTTTGTGACGTTTCTAGTATACTGCTGACAAAAAGATCGAGTCTGCACCTTCCCTACATCCCACCATTGCCGCAACATCTCCATCTCTCCCAAAAAAAATTAAAAACTTTCCTAAAATGCTCATCATTAATAAAAGCAGTATTAAAATGCCAGTATGCATTTTGTATTCTCAGAGAGGGGAGCAACACACTTACAGAAACTAAACTGTGATCTGACAGGCTTGTAGGGCTGATAAAACAAGATTTAAAAATGTTTACATTATGTTTAACAGTGTAAAACCGGTCCAATCTAGCCATAGAAACATCAGTGCCATGTGTTTTAACCCATGTGTATTGCCTATCCTTTGCATTAATGTTTCTCCACACATCAACTAGTTCCATATAGTTTTCAATCCTAACCAGTTCCCTGGCAGACTGGGGATGTGGCTCAATGTGATTCCGGTCTAATCTACTATCAGATGTACAATTAAAATCCCCACCTAAAACTAACACCTCATCAGTTTTACATTTGACCAACATACATTCAAGCCTCTGGAGGAAGCTTACTCTCTCCCTACCATCTGTAGGTGCATAAACATTAACAAAAACAAAGACTCTGCCTTCAACCACCGCTTGGACTCTGAGTAGCCGTCCTTGTATGACTTCACAGGCAATTACATAGATTGGTTTAAACCCCTCAGAAAACAAAATGCTAACCCCAGCACTCACATTAGTTCCATTACTGAAAAAAACATCCCCTTTCCAATCCTTTTCCCAATCAACCTGATTTCCCCCATCTATGTGAGTCTCCTGCAAAAACGTAACATGCAGATTTTTCTGCGAGATAAATTCAAACAATGTGGCTCTTTTAAAAGCATTTCTACAGCCATTAATATTAAGGCACCCGATATTAAAGCTAGCCATTGCAGAGTTTGAAAAGGAAACACATTGATATTCAGAAAAGAAAAACAAGCAGACAGTAAAGAGAAAGAGTATTAGGAGTGTACTGGGCATCAGGACTGACTGTGTTTAACATTGCCACGGAGTTTGCTCGATATGTATTTCAGGAGCACTAGCTCCTGAGTACTAAACGTTTCTTGAGCAGAAACGATTTGTTTTAAACCTCGTACTGAGCTCAGAAACAAATCAATATCGGGAAAAAAATCCTCAACATCAATTCCCCTTCGCCCTTTCGTCTGCTCCAGGAAATCCTTTATGCACTGTACCCTCCCCGGGGTTTATACGCGCCCAGCGATTGCGATGCTTGAGAGGAATCAGTGAGAATGCCTTCATCCTCACTGTCTCCAGCGGGATTGTCTGTCACTGTGCTGACAGCCTGCATGCTGCACGTCTCTGCAGAGCTCTCAGGCTCCATACCAACACTGCTGCCGTCAGAAGAAACGCTGCGTTTTTTTTTGTGACAGCACTGCCCTCTGTTTTACTCACCCTTTTTTTCCCCGGCAATCTAAAAGCCTCACTATCCTCTACGAACTTTACCCCTTCTACCTGTATCTGAACATCACCCCGCACACTAGCAACCATTCCTGTGTCCATTTGCTCACTCTCTCCCTCTGTTCCGTGACTTTCTGTGCTCTCATTGTCTTTTGCTGTATCTTGTGCTTTGGTTTGGCTTTCCGCACCCAACACAGCGCCACTGCCTGGCTCCTGGGGCTCAGCTGCCCCCCCGTTACTAGCCTGCTCGCCCTCCGAGCTGCCCGCAGGTACTGATCCGCCATCGAGCCCAGCACCGGCCGGTCCTGGCTTCTGCTTATCAGTCGTCTCGTCTCCCTTACTCCCATCCTGCTCCCTACTCTCTTTCTAGGGACAGTTTTTCACCAGGTGACCTTCAGTCCCACACCTGAAACACTGCATTCTGTCAGAGGTTGCATAAATAACATAATCACTGCCATCCATCTTAAACTTAAGCGTGATGTTAAGATCTTCACCGATGTTTTCTAGAATCATAAACAACTGCCTTCTGAATGAACGGGGAAACATTAGAGAGGGTGATTTTCCTAGCCGGGACAGCTAAAGGAATTACGGAGAGAAAAGTATTATTGACAACAATCCTCTTTTCTGCAACCATAGACACTAGCTCCACTGTACCTAAAAAAATCGCAATCGATCCGCTCATGCGAGAAGCCGATTTTACGTTGTCACAACCGACTACCTCCCCAATAGCGAGCACACATTCCTCCAAAGGGATAAACCCCTCGGCGGAAACTTTAACTCCATGCCGGCTGGTTAACCTTTCAAAAGAATAGTTTGGCGGCGGCCTCCCTCCTGTGCCGACCATCCTGCCCGCTGTCGCTGACAGAGCGTCAGCTCAGCACATAGAACTGTTCACCAGTACACTTCAAACAAGAAATGCAAAACAATATAAAAACAAACAAGAGGAAAAGACCGACAAACCTGCCAGCAGCGTTCAAGCACACACCACCACTCCACACTGCTCTCACGCTGCCAGGCAAAACAAGTCGAGATAAATATACAGTAGATAGATAGATAGACAGTAGATAGATAGATATATATATATAGATAGATAGATAGATAGATAGATAGATAGATAGATAGATAGATAGATAGATGGATAGATGGTAACTGCCGGATACACTAAATTTATTTATGAATTATGTATATATATATATATATATATATATATATATATATATATATATATATATATATATATATATATATATATATATATATATATATACAATAAATACAGTGAAATTAGGTCCTTAAAAAAGCAGTTTTATACACTTTAGGTTGGCGGTAGTAAGATCCACCATTGTTAAGATTGACACAAGACTGAGTTACACCTGACAGTTAAGCAGCCTCCTCTCACTGCAGCCGTGCCAATCTGGCAGGGCTTTATTAACATCCCATTGCAGCAGTAGTGTTGTGTTCTTTACCTTGCACACTTTGTCACTTTGCACAGGAA
>NC_054535.1:107818685-107863685 GCF_017654505.1 Polyodon spathula | reverse complement strand
CTTGAGATCCATTCCAGTCCAGGTCTTAACTCCAGGCAGGTTCTAAATGAGTTTATTGAACCTTCCAAGGTTGTGCACCTCTGAGATATTTAATGGTATATTTTGTTCAAAGCTGTTAATGAACAAAATTTACTGATTGCCTCTTGAAGATACTTCACAGCTGCATGAAATATCCCTGAATTCCACGGCAAGTGGTCACATAAAGAAACGCAGAGACATAAAAAATAAAAATAAATTAGTGAATGGTTGCGGTTCTGAGGAAGAGGTGCTTCTGCGAGTCTGAGAAATGCTTCTGTGCTTCTGCTTCTGTGTCATCTCAGAGTTGTGAATGTGAAACTTCACTCTACGGTCAGACAATGAGTCACTGTCCAGCATTCTTCCCTGAGACTTGGCGCAGGTGAAGTGAAGCTGAGAGGAGCACGTTTTAATGTCATCTGTCATTGTGACATGTCGATGATGACCTCTCTGTCAGCTGCGCTAGTTACAGTCTAGACAGCATGGGCCAGGCCAGGCCTCTGTGGCCGTGACAGACGCCATCGACTCAGCTTCGTTGGAGTGCCAGTGCCCTCGGCTCCCGGCCTTGTTCAAACCATGCAGGGACAGCGCTGGGCAGAGCCTCCAGCAGGACCAGGAGACAGCTCAACCCAGTTAGGACATGCACACCAGCACCACCAGCACAAGAGTACGAGTCCAGCTCCACTTTTCAACATTAAAGTCCAATGAAAACCTGTTGGCTATTTGGTAGTATTTTTTTCTTATGTTAATTCGGCATACAGAGATTTTATTACGTACAACATCACATATCCTAAAAAATATACTGTTGCTTCCTGCGATTGTATCTACTCACTTCCTCAGCAGAAGGTCACATGTTTTGATTGCAGTTTGACCTTTGGACAAGCTTTGTAAATGAGATATATAAAACACACCAACATACAGTGGATGAAAAGCTGCAAATGCTCCCTGGTACCTAATTACTTGAGACCTGCAGCACCAAGACTGTATCTGCTGCGCTGTGTTGAAAATCTTGAATTAAAGTTCCAGCAAAACATCCGCTCAGCGGATATATATTTTACTTTCTCTGTGTGTGAATGGAATAGAATTAAACACAGAAGTGACCTTCAAAGCAGACTCTCAGCACCACAGGGATTCGTTTCTCTCATGACGGGATTGATTTGGGAGGGGGCACAGCCCACCGCTATTTAGATTAAAGGAGAAAAGTTTATTTTTTGTGGGAAAAGAAAGACTTCAAACTATTGGCAGGGGCTTGGTGCGATCTGATTGGCTAGCTGAGGTGCCTGCTGGGAGAGCCTATTACGTCTCGTCCAATCAATTATTTATCGACAGTGCTGATTGAAGGCATCAGATCAGTAATAATGCGGTTCATTATTGATGAGCACTGTGCCCGGGGATTGAGTTTTAGAAATACTAGATTAGATTGAGTGTAACGTGTGGGGACACGTAGCTTCTTTCAGCATTGGATTGTTCGGAGTATGATTGTTCAAATGGACAAAATAGTGTCGATTTCACCTTTTCAAAGTAAACTGCGCAAAAGTTCAACAACACCGCGTGCGAACGAAACCCATATCGACCAAAATTCCGCTCTCTCTCTTTTCCTTCCACCATATTGTAAAGACATTTAAAGTCAGTATGTTACAAACACAATCTTATTACACTGTCCACTCTAATTAGACTGGCATTACAACCTTTGCTAACTACATTTCTTTACCTGAATACCCTCCTCTTCACATACAAGCAAATGATTTTGATAAGCAATCCATCTCACAAGTGCCAATATTATGTGTTTATTATCAAAGCATGCTATCTACGATCACTGAGCATTGAACCAGTAACACAAGTCACTATTTCATAAACTCATTTTTGGGGGGCCATGCTGTTGTCCCAATACTTGCTAGAGGGGATTGTATCCTGTGGCAGTGAGCACAAAAACGATGTATCAGCCAGTGCAAAGACACAGAACCCTATCCAGTGTAAGAGGGAGTTCATATGCACTTTAAACCCAATGTTGCTCTCCTTCATTGAACTTGCTGTCCTATACTTCTCAGATGCAAGGTTTTGTTCGGCAGTCTCTTTGTTTATAAGAATAATCACAGTTAGAATAATTGGGACAATAATGTGTGCATGGCTGAAAATGAACTTGGGCTAAAGAAGATTAGTATTCCTTTCTTATAATTAATATTTTCAATCTCCAATGCTTGCCATCTGCTGTGTTTAAATTACTAATTAAAAGTGGGGAATTGTAATTTCTGACAAATTAACTTTTAGCCAGAAGACCACACTGCCTCCCAGTCCTTAGCTCTAACCACTAGAGGACACTGCCTCCTGGCTCAGTGTCCTCAGCTCTAACCACTAGACCACACTACCTCCTGGCTCCCAGTCACTCAGCTCTAACCACTAGACCACACTGCCTCCTGGCTCCCAGTCCTCAGCTCTAACCACTAGACCACACTGCCTCCTGGCTCCCAGTCCTCAGCTCTAACCACTAGACCACACTGCCTCCTGGCTCCCAGTCCTCAGCTCTAACCACTAGACCACACTGCCTCCTGGCTCCCAGTCCTCAGCTCTAACCACTAGACCACACTGCCTCCTGGCTCAGTGTACTCAGCTCTAACCACTAGACCACACTGCCTCCTGGCTCCCAAATCCTCAGCTCTAACCACTAGACCACACTGCCTCCTGTCTCCCAGTTCTCAGCTCTAACCACTAGACCACACTGCCTCCTGGCTCCCAGTTCTCAGCTCTAACCACTAGACCACACTGCCTCCTGGCTCCCAGTTCTCAGCTCTAACCACTAGACTACATTGCCTCCTGTTCCTCAGCTCTCTTCCTATGTCCTTTTGTAGTGCTACAGTAGTGGTCACAGGGTCACAGTGTTGTTTTCTTTTGAATGGTTGTGGCACTGCTGTTTTTTGAAAGCATCCCTCTTGTGCAGCAGCGCTTCTGTCAGCTTCTTTGTTATCCTCTGTAAGCACTGCCTCTGTTAGTCAATAGAAACTCTTTGTTATTGAAAGCAAAGGGCTGATCAGATTGTGCTGCAGTCCCCACAGAGAGGGGCCATTGTAATGCTACGAGCGCTCATGCCCAGCCTTTGCACTCAGAAAAAAAGGGAAAAATCAATAGCATGTTGGAAGTGCTTGTACTGCACGACTCAGGAGAGTGGATGGGTTGCTAACTATCTGAGGGTTTGTCAGCATGTGTGTTGCACGGGTCTGTGAGTGAGAACATTTGCAAGCATATTTTACGGTGGTAATAATGACCTTATAAGTTTCTTATCTCTCATTAGTGCAACAATCTCACATGTCCATTCTTCCATTCTTGTTTTTATGCTAACTTTATTTTGGTCAGGATTTCCTGCCACATCGCTGTACTTTCCACACCAGGAGACAAGTTGGGGTTGTCTACATCTCACTCTACACCAATGTAGATTTCCAGAAGGCACTGGTATTCCATGCAAACCCAAAACACAAGGGAGAAACATAAAAGTGAACTCTGTACCTCTCACTCTCCAGCGCAGATTTCCACCACTGTATAAGAGTACAAATCTAGGTTAAACATAAATGGATGTGGTCACAGCCAGAAGTTACACGCATTTCTGACCAATAAAACATGTTTTTAGACTTGTCAGCCAGAAATTACATGCATTTTTGACCAATAGAACATGTTTTTAGACTCTTACTAGCTCTCACGCTGCAATGCTTTGCATTCCCTTTCTGATCATAGGGAACAGGGCTCTGCCAGACTATAAGCAGTTCTTATATATGGCTCAAGTGGAACACAAGAAGTAAAATCAAATTGTATCTCAGCTAACACTAACAACTGGTGAAGAGGTATCTGGAAATTTCTAACTCCGAGTCATTCGCTCTAACCTGCAGCACTCCCTGCTGTGCCTGTGGGCGTCTCCAGTCTTCAGAGTCGTTGATCTGTTACTGTAACTTTCAGATGAGTCTGCGGATAGGCTGAGGGCCTCCCTTACCATTCACAGATATGAAACCTGTCCCCAGGAAAACAGACAGCACAAACCTGCTTCACCCGCCTCGCTCTGCTTGCGCTCAGCATCTAATGAGATTAGCAGCAGTCAGGTCAGGAGAATGAAAAGGCCCTGGGCTAAAAACAAATCGAGTTTTGAAATGAAGTAGAAACAACTGACAAATGTGAGAAATTCAGTTTTGTTCATCGCTCTCTTTTTAAAGGGAGGGAGAGAATTATGATCCATCATCCATATCCTGAAACAGACCTTGAAATCAGGTAGAAAAAGGATTGCTAGAAAATCTTTTGGGTATAAAATAAAAATCTGCAAAAGTACTATATTGCTTTTGGATATTTTAAAAGTAACAAACCATGGCACTCTCAAGTGGTTTAACAGCAGCACTTTGTTTAAATCTGAAATGTGTTGTGCAGAACTGCACAGTGATGATGTAATGCCAGGCTGCATTACACTCCCCTGCGCTGCTCAGTCTGACAGATACACTTTGGGGGCGGGGTGCTATTTTTAACTCTTGGTCCTAAGGTGTCTGTGTGAGGCTGTTCAGAGAGAAATCCTGCCAGGCTCAACACAGAAACAAACACATTGAAGATGTGGCGCCAGCGCCCCCTGAGCCCCTCAGTGCTCCCCAGGCTCTTCAACCCCCTGCCTGCCTCTCAGCCAGACATCCTTTCACACCCCTCTGTATGTCTGTGTGTGTTCACGACTCTCATCGCTCAGAGTGACTGCCTGTCATCACACTGTAGCTGCACACTGCAGCAGGGTCTGAGCTGCAGAGGCGAATTGTGAAACTCAGATCAGACCAATCCTTTGGGTAACACCTGTCTAGACTTATTTTTGGGTGGTGCTGCATCTATTTGTAACCACACTGCCTCCTGGCTCCCAGTCATCAGCTCTAACCACTAGACCACAGTACCACCTGGATCCCATTCCTTGTATGGGTTGTTTTTGTATAAACTAGAAAATGTCATCCTCTGGTCTTTTTTGCAATTTATGCAATCCATCAGAGCAGGGATAAATGTAGCGAGGTCTTGTTTATTTTGTGCTTTTTCATTAGTGCTGTTGGCATGGTTCTGGTAAATGTCAGTAAAATGTAAGTTAATGTTATTTCAGTTGTGTTTGCATTCTGCTTTCAATCATCTGTGAAACTCATATGCTGCCACAGAAGCAAGCCGGTCCGCTGCACGCTGCTCATTTTCTTAAATCAAACCTGGATATTTGAAATGACTTTCAAGTCCTTGAATAACCTAGTAGACTGCGCCCCCCCTCCCTCCACACACATGCTCCTTTGACAGATCTCAGGTCTCAAGAAAGAGCAGGGCTGCTGGAACCAGCTGCATTTCACCTGCTCCAGCATATCTAATTCAAAGTTCTTCAAATACTAAAGGAGTGACAACCATAGATACATTGAAGGGCAGACTGGACTAATTGTTCTGTTGCTCACAGTTCAAGGCAGATTAGCCGCCATGTGTGTTAGCATGCTGGAATCAGCTCAAATGAATGGCACACAGTTAAAACATGTGCGTATGTCTTACAAACCATTTCTAAAATAGTAAATATAGTAATTCAAGCTTGTAATTTAGAAACAAAGAAACCCTGTAACCCTCTGCATTATTGCTTTTCTTGTACAGTTTGAAGGTCTCAAGTTTGGATCCTGAGACAGACACAGTCTGAAGTAGTCCTATTTCCATTACTAGGGATCTTTCTGCAGTTGTCATTGTTGAATACTTGTTTTGAATAATATACAGCACACCCCTGTCTAATCCAGGAATCACTCCACTAATGCACCACAGGATATAAAGCCTGTCAACTCCTATTCTCTGGTTCAGATTTAGTGTAATATTATCAGAGGCTGGCCGCAAAACAGTGACCTTGCACACGGCAAGCGAGCATCTTAACCACTACGCAAAAAAGCCAGGCTCGTCTGCATTTGTTGTTATAGAGCTTATAACCTCATCTCATCTCACAGACAGGGGACAGATCTGTGCTGGTATTACATCACACAAGACAGCCTGCTACACTAACGAGGTTGGTTCTGATCAAAATTCATTTTGAAAAGGGTGGCTCTGGACACACCATGTTGATTACGTCTGTGGTATCTTTATAAGAGCTGGCAAGACCTGTTTTACAGTAAGACACTTCTATCTGGGACCCCTTCCAAAAATATAACATTAAGAAGCTTGAACTTGTAAACAATCCCTCGTAGGGTTGTGTGAAGGATTGGAGCTAGCATTCTACTTATGAAAGCTTTCTTAGTTGCTCCTCTCTTATACCACTAAGTGGCACAAGATCCTAATTTGTTCTTGCTGACTTTTATATGGTTTTACATTCACTGTGTTCCACCTTTGTGTCAATCCATGCTCATAAAAGATCTGGGCTGAGAGGTCTCCACAGAGCTGCTTTGACAATCATGCCTTATTGCTTTTGCTGTGTCATTATTCTTTCTTTGGCACAGCCTTGGGGTTATGGAATGCCCTTCCAGGTTCCAATGTGTCATTGTCAAGCCTCTCTGGGTTTAAATCTGATGTTCAGCATCATCTGTGCTTGTTTAATTTGTAATATAACCAAAATGATGTGCTTTTATTTTTCTTTTAAATGTATTGTAGTATTGTTATTATATTTGATTGACTATCAATTGATTGACTATTTAAGTCTATCTTTGTAGTAATGCTTGCACTAATGAAATGTACCCTGCAGGCATAAAATAATTAATTAAACTAAACTAGATGAGGCACACTGGCAGAGGGAAAGTGTGGGTAATCTAATATTGCCGCTGCCTGTGCTATATCTGCAAAGCTGATAATTATAAGTCTTTATTGTCCAACAACCCTTGATTCAGCCAATGTTTCCCAGATTAAAATAAACACCAATTCATCAAAACAACCATCCAGCAGGTTCCTCAAGATGAAAAGAACAAGCAACATATTTAGTACTGCAGTTAGCATTCCCTCTCCACCAAACATCCTTCTTCACACAAAAGAATCACATGGAATTGGGCACAATCAGCATGCTGGGAAATTAAAAGGAGGTTAAGAAACTAATTACAAAAAAAGTGTTAAAAACACTCAGGGGGTTAGAGATAGGGGTTATCTCAAAGCTGGTCTTTGCATTTTCTGTTTTATTAGGAAATTAACCAAAAGGATGTCAATTTGTCACCTGCCACCTCCCAACAAGCTTGCTTTCCTAATCATTTCCTTTCCTTACAATAAAAAAACTAGCACATCACCCTCTACCCTGCGCAGCTGCGTTCTTCATCTCCCTCACTCTCCTCTCTTCAATGAAGCTTTGATCAACAACGAACCTATCATCATCTACCCTGCACAGCTGCGTTCTTCATCTCCCTCACTCTCCTCTCTTCAATGAAGCTTTGATCATCAACTAACCCATCACCCTCTACCCTGCACAGCTGCGTTCTTCATCTCCCTCACTCTCCTCTCTTCAATGAAGCTTTGATCAACAACTAACCTATCATCATCTACCCTGCACAGCTGCGTTCATCATCCTCCTCACTCTCCTCTCTTCAATGAAGCTTTGATCAACAACTAACCTATCATCATCTACCCTGCACAGCTGCGTTCATCATCCTCCTCACTCTCCTCTCTTCAATGAAGCTTTGATCAACAACTAGCCCATCACCCTCTACCCAGCACAGCTGCATTCATCATCCTCCTCACTCTCCTCTCTTCAATTAAGCTTTGATCAACAATGAACCTATCATCATCTACCCAGCACAGCTGCATTCATCATCCTCCTCACTCTCCTCTCTTCAATGAAGCTTTGATCAACAACTAACCTATCATCATCTACCCTGCACAGCTGCGTTCATCATCTCCCTCACTCTCTTCTCTTCAATGAAGCTTTGATCAATAACTAACCTATCATCATCTACCCTGCGCAGCTGCTTTCATCATCCCCCTCACTCTCCTCTCTTCAATGAAGCTTTGATCAACAACTAACCTATCATCATCTACATTGCACAGCTGCGTTCATCATCTCCCTCACTCTCCTCTCTTCAATGAAGCTTTGATCAACAACTAACCTATCATCATCTACCCAGCACAGCTGCGTTCTTCATCTCCCTCACTCTCATCTTTTCAATGAAGCTTTGATAAACAACTAACCCATCACCCTCTACCCTGCACAGCTGCGTTCATCATCTCCCTCACTCTCCTCTCTTCAATGAAGCTTTGATCAACAACTAACCTATCATCATCTACCCTGCACAGCTGCGTTCATCATCCTCCTCACTCTCCTCTCTTCAATGAAGCTTTGATCAACAACTAACCTATCATCATCTACCCTGCACAGCTGCATTCATCATCCTCCTCACTCTCCTCTCTTCAATGAAGCTTTGATCAACAACTAACCTATCATCATCTACCCTGCACAGCTGCGTTCATCATCCTCCTCACTCTCCTCTCTTCAATGAAGCTTTGACCAACAACTAACGTATCATCATCTACCCTGCACTGCTGCATTCATCATCTCCCTCACTCTCCTCTCTTCAATGAAGCTTTGATCAACAACTAACCTATCATCATCTACCCTGCACAGCTGCGTTCATCATCTCCCTCACTCTCCTCTCTTCAATGAAGCTTTGATCAACAACTAACCTATCATCATCTACCCTGCACAGCTGCGTTCATCATCCTCCTCACTCTCCTCTCTTCAATGAAGCTTTGACCAACAACTAACCTATCATCATCTACCCTGCACAGCTGCGTTCATCATCCTCCTCACTCTCTTCTCTTCAATGAAGCTTTGACCAACAACTAACCTATCATCATCTACCCTGCGCAGCTGCTTTCATCATCCCCCTCACTCTCATCTCTTCAATGAAGCCTTGACCAACAATTAATGTATCATCATCTACCCTGCACAGCTGCGTTCATCATCCCCCTCACTCTCTTCTCTTCAATGAAGCTTTGATCAACAACTAGCCCATCACCCTCTACCCTGCGCAGCTGCTTTCATCATCCTCCTCACTCTCATCTCTTCAATGAAGCCTTGACCAACAACTAACCTATCATCATCTACCCTGCACAGCTGCGTTCATCATCTCCCTCTCTCCTCTCTTCAATAAAGCTTTGATCAACAACTAACCTATCACCCTCTACCCTGCACAGCTGCGTTCTTCATCTCCCTCACTCTCATCTCTTCAATGAAGCTTTGATAAACAACTAACCCATCACCCTCTACCCTGCACAGCTGCAATCATCATCTCCCTCACTGTCCTCTCTTCAATGAAGCTTTGACCAACAACTAACCTATCATCATCTACCCTGCACAGCTGCGTTCATCATCCTCCTCACTCTCCTCTCTTCAATGAAGCTTTGACCAACAACTAACCTATCATCATCTACCCTGCACAGCAGCGTTCATCATCTCCCTCACTCTCCTCTCTTCAATGAAGCTTTGATCAATAACTAGCCCATCACCCTCTACCCAGCACAGCTGCGTTCATCATCCTCCTCACTCTCCTCTCTTCAATGAAGCTTTGACCAAGATCTTGTATTGATAAATTCTTAGTGTATAAAAGAGATGGTGACACACTATGCCAAAACAAGATGTGTATCAAATAGTGTACAACACATTGAATAGCACAGTTATTGACAAATAATTATTATCAAAACCTTTATTATACTATTTTGGGATAACACCTATTTTTAAAAAGGATAAAAATAGCTGCTGATTTTACAAAACTAGAACCAAACAACTTAAGTACTACTGTTAATACCCTTGAAGCCCTCCAAAGCATTTTGCTTCGCAGTTTTGCATCATTTGCAAGGAAACTTCCCCATTAAAAAATCTGAGTTACCTTAATTAAAGATGGGAGTAAACATTTTGAAAACACAGCCCTATGCACCTCCATTCTTTAATTAACTCCTATTTTTGAAAGGAGAAAAAAATCATGTTAATGTTACATAATGAAAAACAAAACACCTTGCTTGAGTTTGGTAAAATTAAGAGGTGTATTACTTTTTAAAAAAATAGTCAGTTAAAGACTGGAGCATATGCTTTGAAAATATATCCCTATTATTGCGTGTTTAAAGGTATTGAGGAACACGACCTGTCTCAGCTAAACTGGATGTATTACTGAGCTAGTACACTAATGATTTGGGACTTTTTAAAACAGCTGCAGGGCTTACAGGGATCATTTATATATTTTCCCTTTTAGTAATCTTTAATATACAAGTCTGTGTGCTCTATATCTTTTCCCTTTTACTAACATTGGATTTCTTAGCGCTTTAATATGCAAGTCTGTGTGCTCTATATCTTTTCTGTTGTTGTATCTGTTTAGATCTTCATCTGCCATGTTACTTACTATTCCAGCTACAATTGCTTCAGAAAAAAAAAAACACTGAGTGACTGCTTCAGAACAGACTGGCTGTGTGGAAATTAGGCAGGGGACAGATATTAGTTTTGTGACTGTGCTGTGCTGGTATGCTTCAACCACCTCACTTCCTTTTCAGAAGCAGGTTTTTTTTTCTGGAATAGTTAGTGATCTTGACAAACATTCACCGGAGCAGAAAGAACACTAGAAAAAAAACACAGAACACACCTAATAGGATATTACACAGGAATCTGACCAAAACATTTGACCAAGTAAGGAAAAAAAAATGAAGTTATTCACAGCCATGGGTTTTCTCCATTGTTTGAGAGCCTGTTCCTCTTAATCGAGAACAGACACTAAAATGATTATTTTACTTCAGATGTTAGAATGCTCAAAATTATTATTTTACTTCTGATGTAAGAATGCTCAAAATTATTATTTTACTTCTGATGTAAAAATGCTCAGCACTATTCTAGAAACATACTTAAAATTGCATGACAACATTTGGAAGAGCTAGAAATACTCTCCATTAGCAAAAAGGCTGGTCCTATAGATACTGCCATTAGTGTATTCTAGTTTGCCTAGACTCAAGCTATGGTTATCTAAGCATGGACACAACCTCTGACTGACTGCTGTCTCCTTCTCAACTTCCTCAACAAACAGCACACTCAGACTTCCCAGTCTGTAGGAGGGATCAGCCCTTCACAACAGGCTTGCTGTTTTAAATGCTATTCTTTTTTTGTTATTGCTCATATTTGTTATTGTTATTGTTATTGCTCATATTCAAGCTATTTGTCTGGGACATGTGAAGAAGCTCAATTACTTTTTAATGTGTTCACCAGAATTTGAGAGCTGATATCTGTTTAAACATATTTATCCAGAATTACCACCAGGATTTAGCTTTCTCATTTGCAACAATGTCCTGGGGCAGTCTGGTGCTAAACAGCTTTATACTGGCACTTGTATTCCACTAAATCTGTTGAGACATCCAAATTACATTTCTGTGAGCCAGTCAACAGCACATCACTCACTGTCACTGAGGTCCCTCTCCTCTCCAGGAGATACAGCCCCTCTCTCTCTAATCCCTGATGCCAGATCTGACCCCCTCCCTTCCCGCACTTTCCTGGATGAGTGCAAAGCAGTTTCCCCTGCCCAGGAGAGCCCTGAAGGGGAGAGTTAGGCCATTTTAAACCATTACAATCAGTATGAAATATTTCCATCTGTACCAATGACAGGAATTTACAGCCTTACTATTTACATCTGTGACACAACCCCTGCAAGATAATAAGATTGTGCTGTGCTTCTGCAGTTAATAAACAGACACATCTTCACTGCTCTTTACCACAGAATAGCTGTGCAAACCAACTGGCAATATCAGCACATCAAAATGACACCCAGAGCTCAAATTATTATAGGTTTGTGGGGAGCAAAATACACATTTAATACAGATGTGAGAAACTGGAGAGTACGCTCTACAGATGTATTATGTAAAGCCGGGTGTACAATATTCCTTATATAAATTATGTCCTGTTAGTACACTTGTAACACAAATTCCAATGGGAATGTGTAAACAACAAACTGCAAGTTTAAAAACGTAGGTAATCATCTTGATACTTAACCAGTAGCCCTTATGGTCATGAAGCGCAACCTGTTTTTTCTAATGTATTTTTCCTCCACATACAGCTTTTGTAGCAATACCACATATTTAAATGCATTGCAGGGCTGACTCTTACTGTTTTAACAACACACAATGCATCACTCTTAAAAAACGAACATATTGGTCTTTATCACATTGAGGATTTATTTATCTATGTATTTGTTGCTTACAGCAAACAATAATACTCATCATCTCATCATTACTTCCAGAGGTCTTGACTTGAATAGACTTATATATGTGTGGCTATGCATTTGTGTACCAAATCACTATAACTATGAACATTAGCTCAAGACAGCTAATGCCTGAATGTGTAACTACCCCAGCCCCTGAGGAGAGATCATACACAGCGGCTGTAATTTCTACACCTAATTCTTGTATAGAGATTCAGCACCATGGACAGAGATTCAGCTCTCAGGCACAGATTCAGTATCATTGACAGAGATTCAGCTCTCAGTTATAGATTCAGCACCATGGACAGAGATTCAGCTCTCAGGCACAGATTCAGTATCATTGACAGAGATTCAGCTCCGACAGAGATTCAGCACCATGGACAGAGATTCAGCTCTCAGGCACAGATTCAGTATCATTGACAGAGATTCAGCTCCGACAGAGATTCAGCACCATGGACAGAGATTCAGCTCTCAGGCACAGATTCAGTATCATTGACAGAGATTCAGCTCCGACATAGATTCAGCACCATGGACAGAGATTCAGCTCTCAGGCACAGATTCAGTATCATTGACAGAGATTCAGCTCCGACAGAGATTCAGCACCATGGACAGAGATTCAGCTCTCAGGCACAGATTCAGTATCATTGACAGAGATTCAGCTCCGACAGAGATTCAGCACCATGGACAGAGATTCAGCTCTCAGGCACAGATTCAGTATCATTGACAGAGATTCAGCTCCGACAGAGATTCAGCACCATGGACAGAGATTCAGCTCTCAGGCACAGATTCAGTATCATTGACAGAGATTCAGCTCCAACATAGATTCAGCACCACGGACAGAGATTCAGCTCTCAGGTACAGATTCAGTATCGTGGACAGACATACAGCACCATGGACAGAGATTCAGCTCCCAGGTACAGATTCAGTACCATAGATAGAGATCTAGCACCATGGACAGAGATTCAGCTCTCAGGTACAGATTCAGCACCATGGACAGAGATTCAGCTCTCAGTTATAGATTCAGCACCATGGACAGAGATTCAGCTCTCCGGTATAGATTCAGCACCGTGGACAGAGATTCAGCTCTCAGGTATAGATTCAGCACCATGGACAGAGATTCAGCTCTCAGGTACAGATTCAGCATCATGGACAGAGATTCCACTCTCAGGTACAGATTCAGCACCATGGATAGAGATTCAGCTCAGGTTTTTTTTAGGTGCAACAGTGCATTTTGTCGTATGGCCCTTTCTCTTTGTTGTGTTAAGATCAAAATAAATCAAAGCCTAGCACAATTCTATGGACACTTGTTTATAAACATGAACAAAATATCATTCCAATTTAAATAAATACTTGACAGACAACTTTTTAACTGGATTTTTCACAATATGAAATATGAAATGCAAATCATTTAGATGAAATGTTTTTAAAAAAAGACTAGTAAAAATGGTCAGTTTTGCATTAGGCAGTGTCTCGGAGGAATAGCCCAGGCAGGGTCGGCATTGAGGAGATGTTAGCCATCTGCTGGCAGCCTTCAGTAATAAACTTGTCCTGCAGAAAACCAATTACAGTTGAATTGGCCTTTAAATGGCATTTGTTAGGTTCATAGAATGAAAGACATATTTACACAGCTGTGCAATGGCAGCAGAAAGGTTTTGGGTTTGAATTTGTTCTTATTTATTTGTCAGTAAATAAGCAGCCGAGTCTACAGCTTGATTGAGGAGACTCAATACAAAGTTATTTTGCTTGAGTCCCCTGCTGCCTGGATGCCTGGCAAACTTGTGGTCTTGCACGACTAGAACCATCTTCCTAGCAAATGCTGAAATGATTGAAGCTGTACTGTATGTATCAGTAACGACCCCCAACACTACAGACTGGGCATGGTCAAAACACCTGTGACATGCATCAAAACACATGTGATATGCATCAAATCACCTGTTATATGCATCAAAACACATGTGATATACATCAAAACACCTGTGATATGACTCAAATGCGCAATCCCTCACATGACTGGTGTATTTGTCATGCAAGTGGAATCTCTGGCATTGGCGCTCCATTGGTAGGTGTATCTAAGACTGGATTCAAACACATTAAGATTCCCAATGACTGTACGTATAAAGTATAGTCAGTGGGGACAAATGGAGCAATAATTTAATAAACATTTTTAACACACTTCCCAAAGTCTTCTTTTCTTGTGTGTTAATGCTAGTTTGACTTTTTCACAGTTTCATCAATTGAAGTCATCAGAGCAAGTACATTCTATTCCTATGACTTCAGTAGGGAGTAACCAGTTCTTGCTTGGAACATAAGAGTTCAGATGCTTTGACTCAAGACTAGATAGTTCTATGCTTAGGCCACTTATATAAAAGATGAATATTTTTAATGTGTGCTGAACCTATGAACCTACACTATGAACCATAGTGCTGAATCTCTATCCATAGTTCTAAACTATCAATAGTGATGATCCTTTATCTATAGTGCTGAACCTCTATCCATAGTGCTGAACCTCTATCCACAGTGCTGAACCTCTATCCATAGTGCTAAATATCTATCCATAGTGCTAAACTATCTACAATGATGATCCTCTATCCATAGTGCTGAACCTCTATCCATAGTGCTGAACCTCTATCCACAGTGTTGAACTATCCATAGTGCTGAATCTCTATCCATAGTTCTAAACTATCAATAGTGATGATCCTCTATCTATAGTGATGATCCTCTATCCATAGTGCTGAACCTCTATCCATAGTGTTGAACCTCTATCCACAGTGCTGAACCTCTATCCATAGTGCTGAATCTCTATCCATAGTGCTAAACTATCTATAGTGATGATCCTCTATCCATAGTGCTGAACCTCTATCCACAGTGCTGAACTATCCATAGTGCTGAATCTCTATCCATAGTGCTAAACTATCTATAGTGATGATCCTCTATCCATAGTGCTGAACCTCTATCCATAGTGTTGAACCTCTATCCATAGTGCTGAACCTCTATCCATAGTGCTGAATCTCTATCCATAGTGCTAAACTATCTATAGTGATGATCCTCTATCCATAGTGCTGAACCTCTATCCACAGTGTTGAACTATCCATAGTGCTGAATCTCTATCCATAGTTCTAAACTATCAATAGTGATGATCCTCTATCTATAGTGATGATCCTCTATCCATAGTGCTGAACCTCTATCCATAGTGTTGAACCTCTATCCACAGTGCTGAACCTCTATCCATAGTGCTGAATCTCTATCCATAGTGCTGAACCTCTATCCATAGTGCTGAACCTCTATCCATAGTGCTGAACCTCTATCCATAGTACTGAACCTCTATCCATAGTGCTGAACCTCTATCCATAGTGCTGAACTATCCATAGTGCTGAACCTCTATCCATAGTGCTGAACCTCTATCCATAGTGTTGAACCTCTATCCATAGTGCTGAACCTCTATCCATAGTGCTGAATCTCTATCCATAGTGCTAAACTATCTATAGTGCTGAACCTCTATCCATAGTGCTGAACCTCTATCCATAGTGTTGAACCTCTATCCACAGTGTTGAACTATCCATAGTGCTGAATCTCTATCCATAGTGCTAAACTATCTATAGTGATGATCCTCTATCTATAGTGCTGAACCTCTATCCATAGTGCTGAACCTCTATCCACAGTGCTGAACCTCTATCCATAGTGCTGAATCTCTATCCATAGTGCTAAACTATCTATAGTGATGATCCTCTATCCATAGTGTTGAACTATCCATAGTGCTGAATCTCTATCCATAGTGCTGAATCTCTATCCATAGTGCTAAACTATCTATAGTGATGATCCTCTATCCATAGTGCTGAACCTCTATCCATAGTGCTGAACCTCTATCCATAGTGCTGAACCTCTATCCATAGTGCTGAATCTCTATCCATAGTGCTAAACTATCTATAGTGATGATCCTCTATCCATAGTGCTGAACCTCTATCCATAGTGCTGAACCTCTATCCACAGTGCTGAACCTCTATCCATAGTGCTGAATCTCTATCCATAGTGCTAAACTATCTATAGTGATGATCCTCTATCTATAGTGCTAAACTATCTATAGTGATGATCCTCTATCCATAGTGCTGAACCTCTATCCACAGTGCTGAACTATCCATAGTGCTGAATCTCTATCCATAGTGCTGAACTCTATCTATAGTGCTGAACCTCTATCCATAGTGCTGAACCTCTATCCATAGTGCTGAACCTCTATCCATAGTGCTGAACCTCTATCCATAGTGCTGAATCTCTATCCATAGTGCTAAACTATCTATAGTGATGATCCTCTATCCATAGTGCTGAACCTCTATCCATAGTGCTGAACCTCTATCCATAGTGCTGAACCCATAGTGCTAATCTCTATCTATAGTGCTGAACCTCTATCCATAGTGCTGAACCTCTATCCATAGTGTTGAACCTCTATCCACAGTGTTGAACTATCCATAGTGCTGAATCTCTATCCATAGTGCTGAACTCTATCCATAGTGCTGAACCTCTATCCATAGTGCTGAACCTCTATCCATAGTGCTGAACCTCTATCCATAGTGCTGAACCTCTATCCATAGTGCTGAATCTCTATCCATAGTGCTAAACTATCTATAGTGATGATCCTCTATCCATAGTGTTGAACTATCCATAGTGCTGAATCTCTATCCATAGTGCTGAATCTCTATCCATAGTGCTAAACTATCTATAGTGATGATCCTCTATCCATAGTGCTGAACCTCTATCCATAGTGCTGAACCTCTATCCACAGTGCTGAACCTCTATCCATAGTGCTGAATCTCTATCCATAGTGCTAAACTATCTATAGTGCTGAACCTCTATCCATAGTGCTGAACCTCTATCCATAGTGCTGAACCTCTATCCACAGTGCTGAACCTCTATCCATAGTGCTGAATCTCTATCCATAGTGCTAAACTATCTATAGTGATGATCCTCTATCCATAGTGCTGAACCTCTATCCATAGTGTTGAACCTCTATCCACAGTGCTGAACCTCTATCCATAGTGCTGAATCTCTATCCATAGTGCTAAACTATCTATAGTGATGATCCTCTATCTATAGTGCTGAACCTCTATCCATAGTGCTGAACCTCTATCCCTAGTGCTAAACTATCCATAGTGCTGAATCTCTATCCATAGTGCTAAACTATCTATAGTGATGGTCCTCTATCCATAGCGCTGAACCTCTATCCACAGTGCTGAACCTCTATCCATAGTGTTGAAGCTCTATCCATAGTGATGAACCTATATCCATAGTGTTGAAGCTCTAACCAGAGTGATGAACATAAATCCATTGTTCTGGTTCCCGAATCTGTGATGAACTGCATGGTGCTTTTGAAACCTGTAATTTCAAGGCAAGCAAAGTAATATCACTTGTGACCCAAATCATACATTCATTAGAATGGAGCTGGGGATTATTGTTAATACAGTGCATGAGAAATTCAACCCTTGGGGTTGAAACAAAACTCTTCTTGTGATCTGTTTTCAATCCTCTAATTGACAAGTGGAGCATTATCCAGTGCATGTTAAGAACACATCTGTTTCAATTATGGGGGCTTAGATTAGTTAAGGAAAATCAATGACTTATTTAGAGCTCATTGGAGGATTTAGGATTGATTTAAAAAATGTATTTATCCAAATTACTGCCAAGATGTACCATATCATTTACAAAAGCATCCTAGGGCAATGCAGTGCTAAACAGCATTACTCTCTAGCATGCATTACACTAAATCTGTTCAGACATCCAAATGACATTTCTTTGAGCCAGTCAACAGCACATTGCTCACTGCCACTGAGGCCCCTCTTCTCTATAGGAGATCGAGCCCCTCTCTCTCTGTACAGCAAGGCTGGATCTGACTCCTCCCCTTGACCACTGCACTGCATCAGTGTAGACCCACCCAGACTACCGCTGCACTGCCTCTGCCATGTTTTCTATGGGCTGTACAGTGATCGTTCTTTCTTTCTCTTTCTTTTAAATAGTCTTCTTCAAATGCACAACAGGGTAAGAGCAGCTTGTAAACATTTGCTTGAAGCACTGCATGTGAGTAAATACTTCCATGTGTATCATTAGCTTACTCGGATTGTGTTCAGTAAAGAAGTGTGGGAAGCCAGGATCACGTGTCACATTTGGAATGAAGTGTATAGATTCTGGAAGTGTTTGGAGATTGTTCATGTGTGCATTGTTTGAGCTGTTGAAACTCCTTACTCATCATTCCAGATTTTAACTGAAAATCATTAAAGGGATGTTGTTATGGCATACACAGTCCAGTCTATTTTATTCTAGACAGCTGTGACTTTAAGGTGATGGAAATAAGACTCAAAGTGCAAAGAACTGTGAGCCATTCCCGGTTTTGGGAAGTCTTATTAAATCTCAGAAACCATTACATTGATTTAGTTTTGCCCCTCTGAGAGCAACCCCATCCTCTGCTTCTTCAAGAGATATCTGCAAAACAATGTTTTAGAAAATTGTGTTGCTTATGAAGAAAATGTCAGCATAGATGTAGTTATCTACAACATGCCCTGCTTTCCCCTGCGCAAAGTGAGGCAGTAATGCAGCCTTCTGTAGTGTACAGTCGCTTCTCCGCTGCTTATATTACATAAGGCTGCAAATATTTTTTGTATGAGTTCTGACTATGACAGACAGTAATGTACCATTTTATTGTGATTCAGTACCTTGGACAGAGGCATCTATCGCTTGTCACATTCTGTTCATCTCCCATGACAGAGACAAGTTTTGCTTGTCATGTAGCAGAGCTTCCAATAATGAGGGCACCTAGATGTGAAACAAAGCATTGCCGGGGAGAATGGCTGTGTTTGTGTAGAACCAGAGAGATTCAGCAAGAAGGAACATAAAAGATGAAAATTACATTAATGGCGGAAATGAGAAGATCAGGCAGAGGTTCACTGGTAAAAGAAACATGTAACTGGAGTAGACCATGGACACCAGTATATACCAAGCTCTCAGTTCTATATAAAGAAGGTAATGTACTATGGACTTTAGTTTCAGGCATTTAATAAACTGCTAAAGCCCCCAAACATACCAAGCATCTTACAGTATCAAGAACTACACCTGAAAGACTTCATGAACTCAAACTAAAAATGATCTAGGAATTTTTTTTTTTTAGATTAATATTTACACTTCAAAAAGTTTACCAACTTGTAAACTCGTCCAATAAGTTTGCAGCTTTACCCATGCTTTTTCCATTGCTACAGTATAGTATGCATTTACCATAGATTATCATGGTATACTTTACCATACCTCTCTGGGCTTTAAATTGCTTAGCTATGCTTTACCATGCTTTCACTGCTTTTTTACACTTTGCTATGTTTTTACTGTGGGACACTCTTATAAGCGACAGCCTGTAGCTTAGCCACTGACTTTGTGACTTTGGGCAAGCCATCTGACAAGTAGCATTTTGCATGAAGTAAATGGAGCTCTCCTGTCTGTTTGGTGCCTCCCTTTTGCAGATAGAGCCACATGGTTACCTTTCTGTAGGACAAAGGGCTTGTTTCCTACATACTGAAGAAATCCCACCATAGCTCTTAACACACAAACAGGTACTGAGGAGCAGGGACAAGTAGTATATGGAAGACTGCTTTAAACTGCATTATCAAACCTGCCAATTCACCAGAATACTGTGGCAATTATTAGAAAAATTACATTCATTTTAATAAGTGTTTCACAATGGTAAGCAGTTATCAAGAATAATCAACTACCACATATGCAAATAGTTGGGATACATTTGTATATAAATCACTAGATCACAGAATCATACACTGTATTTTGGTTTAAACAGACATTGTTTTATACATTACAATTTTGATTCTCAGTAATTAAGTATCTGAAAAAAATCATTTGTTCAATACCAAAAGAAGATGTATGTGATGAATAATGAAATACAGTTTAAACATGAGTGATAAACCCAGTTATTGTCATATCATATAAAGTGGAAATATTCTGAGTTTAAAAGGGATTCCAAATGAAATAGCTTCAGCCTAGAAAAAAAGAAGGGAAAGAGGGGACATGATTGAAGTCTATAAAATCATAAAGGTTATACAGTTAACTGGAGGCACTGCTTCAGATTTAGCACACAGAGTAGAACAAGAGGGCATGAATGGAAGCTTAGAACAAGCCCAGAGAACAGCAGGTAGGAAGCATCTTTTTACACAGAGAGTTATACATGCATGGAATAGCCTGCCAGGTGAAGCTGCAGGATCTAAAACACTGGGAACATTTAAAAAAGAAGACCAGATTCTGTGCTTTTAATTTAGCTCCCCCAGTAGAGGAGAATGGTGTCCTAAAGAGGGATGAGCCTTCATGGGCCAAATGGCCTTTTCTCAATCCCAACCTTTTCTTCTAAGGGACTGGTATAATAGGACTTGTATCAGTGTCAACTGAATAAGGCAAGTTGGAGTTGTCAGTATGAGCAAACGTGCAGCAAAATGACAAGAGTTAGTAACACATCTGCATGCACAAGTGCAGCTTAACTTTGCTATTTAAACCACAGAAAAAACTAAAATGTATAAAACAAGCTGCTTGTTTTTATATTGCGGCAGAGGTATTAACTGGCTATTAATGACCTAGTTTATCCCTCTGCCGCATTCAGCACAGGGTTTCTCACATGCCTGCTCAACAGCCAGTTTATCAATGCTGGCCATGCATTCTCACCATTTTATCAGGATGGGGCACTTAACCCCATCCAGGCTGTCAAACAATAACAACAATAAAACAGTGGTTAAAATAAACACAGAACAGTGCATTTAAATCATAAACATATAAATAAACACAGGGGCGGGGGTACCCCTCCACACAAACTTAAAAAGAGGAATGACAAATGAGTTCAAAAAGACATCAAGACAGATACTGAGAAAGGCTTCTAGTTGCCATGAAGTTTTTAGCATTTAGCATTCCTAGTATAAATGTAGCACTATGGAGTGTTTAAAAGTCATGGATGACATCAAATAGAAAAGTATCAATGTTGAAACTCAGGGGTAGAGTCTGCATCATTCTGTCACTGTATATCAAGCCAGCTTTTCAACAGCTGGATAACAAACACAATAAGCAAATGAAGCACCTTTGCCAGAGATGCAGTGTAATTGTCATTGCACATGATTTCCAAACCAATATGTCTAGAGTTACCACACAGATGTACAGATGACCCCCCTTCACACAATATGATCTCTCCCCTAAAGCAGTCCAGTGTTTGGAAATATGTGTCTAGATGATTACAACCATAATAATCGAGGCTAATTTCAAAGCATTTTCCGATCCGTTTAGCATTTCATTGCATAGCCAGATCTCTCAAACTCTTGTCACCTGTGGTACCAGCTGTGCTTTTATGATTATTGCCATAACAACTGCTGCACCATGCTGGCTTCCCTTTCTGAGCCCCTGTGTGTTTGGATTGCTTTTCCCATGTCCGTTCGCGATCACGTTTGTGAAATCACCTGCTTTACACAGTTCCTGGTATTGATTAAAGCTATTAAAAAATATTTATTCAGGAGAAATCAGCAGAGACACCTTGTGTAGTTCACAGGGAAAGGTCTGTCAACTGCAGTAATGATACAATACTCAATACACAAAATAACAATTTAGAGAACCATGCTGCATAGCACAAACAGGGCTGGGAGATGCACTGGCCTCATCTTAATGAAACAGTTTTGAACAGAAACGACAACATCTCCTTTTTATATCGGATTATTCAAGAAGATCTACAGTTTACATTATTCAGTATAATTCAGAACACAAATGAGAGAATGGGTGTAGCCCTGGACTGGTTAACACTGACACAAACATTATCTTTTGGGTCAATATTATTGATTCTCTTCATAATAGTAGGGTTAAAAACTACTTCAATGGCAATCAGTCATTTTTTTTTTTTACCCACGCTTGGGTCTTGTTCTCTGATGTAATAGCATGGTAACTCCATGGCTCAGGCCATTTCCATGTAATTAAAGACTTATTCCAGCAGTAGCTCATGTGTACGTGCATTAAACACGGGCAGTTACAAACTTATTACTATTTAGAGATAGATACTGTTTGCTAAGCTCTCAGGGACAGACCATTCATGGGATAACCTCTCTTCTGGAATAGTAAGAAACCTTTCATTCAAAAAAGAACAACAAAACCCAATCCAACAAACAGCGCAAGCTGCACACTGATAACTGAGAGATGTCGCTGGCTTTGTATGGATGCCAGCAGCAATGAATCACAAACCTGGTAATAAATACTGAAGTAAGCAGGAAGTCACTTGTATTTTTTGTCACAGTTGTAGGATGCCATGTGAACAGCTGATTAATCGTATGATTCTTGCAATGGTGTGGAATCGTGGTCACATTCATCCACAAAACATGCAGTAGATTCAGCGGTTTTACATACGGATGAAGCTCTAAAACGTCAGGGCAAAGGCAGAAAATGCATTCAGGGTATTTTATCAGTAAATGCATTCGTCATATTTTTTTTTTAAACCTGATTTAAAGGTGTTGGGTGATGAATGATCGTTTACTGTTCTATATTTAATGTAGTTCATTATAATATTTCATGTCATAATTAACAAAGACAATTGTTGTATTAAATCCAAATAACTCGGGCAATTAAGGAATTAACATTTCATCAATTAAAGCATTTTAAATAAATCATCAAAAAAAGAACAAAATAAACATAGGGGTGTGTTTCTGAGTGATGTGTGGAAGATGCCTGTGATCAGGGAAGGCGATACAGGCTGTGCTGGTGAGGAACAGCAGTGGTGTGTGCAGGTACGGTAATAGCAGCAAGGATCTTGGAGAAACTATCGCTCTTCAAGATGAATGGGGTGAGGATAGTCTGAGAGAGAGAGAGAGAGAGAGGGTGGAAATGAGATAGTGATGAAGAAGAAGGATTAGCCAGAGGGAGAAAATTATAAAGACAGAGGGGAAAAAGTGTGATGTAGAAGAGAGGATAGGAAGAGGGTAGGAAGAAAATATGAAGTGGCAAATTAAAGAAGGAGAAAGAGAAGGGGGTTGAGAGAAAAGTAAATAGAGGGAAAGAAAGGGATAGGAGGAAGGGTGAGAGAAACGTACCAGAGAGAAAATAACAGTAGAGAGAGGCAGAAAGAGGAAGGGATGGAAACAAATATAAAAGAGGAGGCGATATGATAGAGAGATATGGAAACTAAAACAATAGTCAAAAAAAGACAAAGGGAAGAACAGTACAATGTAGAGATACACTGTGTATACTTCAATTGAGATTCTATAAAAAGAGTCAGCATGCAGTGGTGTGCAGTTAGGTTGTGATCGAATAGCACAACAAACCAGGGAAGCAAAAACAGAGCTAATAAAATATTGAAATCGAGTGTAAGGGTTAATAAAGAAGCTGGGGGGGGGGCAGGGCCTGCGAAGGGAATAATAAGACGTTCTGGGAGACCTGCCAAATGCAAGCTATTATTAAAGTGAAGGATCCTCAGAAAGAGCGAGCTGTTATTAATGTGACGCTGTCACGCCAGCGGAATACTTCCCAACTGTTGATTTCATCATACGCAGCAGCTGCAGCAGCAAGGAGACAGTGGGGAGAGGCATCCTTCACCTAGCAGAGCGGCGTCTAACAAACACTACCTTTCAAAAATTGGTGACAGGGTGTCTTATTTCCCAGGTGTGTCTCTCTCTGTTTGTAAATACATTCTCATGCTCGGTCTAACAAGCTAGGATACCTCCATAAATATTCCTTTAAATCCATTTTTTGAGATCCTTCCCTGAAGGATTTGGTCACTTACTTATCTTTGAAACAAGACTCCGGCATGGAGAAGAAGGGGGGCTGGCTTTAGGGTTTCTTCTGCAGAAGTGTGTGTGTGTTTGTGTGTGTGCGTGTGCGTGCGTGTGTGTGTGTGACACAGATCATAAAACCTTTCATATATTAAAAGCTCAACTTTGAAATTAGCCCAAGTTATGATTCCTATTTAGCATTGCATTGTTGAGCTAGAGGGGGTGAATATGAAAAGAAGACAGTCTTTGAGTATTGGTCTGCAGACAAGAGTAGGAACATCTTAGAGAAGTTATAGCAGGTCATTTAAATGCTGTGACAGATCCAGAGGTCACACCTAATATCAGTACAGATCCATTGAATGAGTGTCAGTACTGTACATTGCAGGGTATGAATGGTCATGTAATTATATGGCAATAACCAAGTAATTAACCCAGCCACTACTAACGCTGGGAAAGAAAGTTAGTGTCACTCAAAACTGCACAGCTGTAAACTAATCTAATATGCTAAACTTAATTTATTTTCAATAAGACACTAACTACTTAATTACTGTATTCCTTCTAATTTAAGATGCCCTCGAATTTAAGATGTAGCCCAAATTTCCCACCCTCAATTTAAGGAAAAAAAATAAAACATCAAATAAAGATGCATTTACAGAGATACAGCCTCAGTTATGCACATGGAGGCAGCTTGCGGCCGTCTGCTATCACAGAACAGTATAGTTATGTGCTGCTTCTCATTACTCACCTGTTTTTATACCTTTTTGTGAACAGGGGTATTGCTTGGCATGTCGTAAAATACAGGGGTCTGATCAGCATTTTCAGTCTAAATTCAAAGGAATAAGGCCGTTATCCCAGGGAAGCCCTGTGCAGTTATACAGTATGCTGTAGTTGTATCCATTCCTTGGTTAAACTTTACCTTTTGTTTCCTGACTGCAAAGTGCCTTGTTGGGTTTGTTATCCACATGTATGATATATTTTTGCAGAGCAGATTAATCTTGCAGATAAACAGAATCACTTAAGGCTATAAAACTTTGGAGCAGAGATGGATGGGCGGTAAAGAAGTCCTCCCACAAATGCCTTAATCACATTCGCAAAAGCAAGTTTAATAAGGTAAACATGAGCGATCGTACTCAAGAGTTTATTTTTCATGCAAAAAATCTTTGAAAGCAACGGAGAATTTTAACAGAAATAAAAAGGTAGCAATTTTATTTGAAACTAAAAGATTTCTAAGGGAGATTATTGCTACCCTATAATGTCTACAGATGTCTGAACCGATTTGGTGTGTATTGTATGTTGTTTGAGTCAGTGTTTGGGTGTTGATAACACTCTTCAAACCTCACAAACTCATGCTTTCATTCACTGCAGTCACCAGCGCACTGATGCCTCCTTTTTATCAGATCTCCAGGAAGATTGTCAAGTCTGGTCTGGTTATATAAAAGGGAGCTCTGGTCTGTTATTTCCATGGAAATTGGATTTCTGAACTGTGAAACAGTTTTGAGAAGCAGTGTCAAGCAATTTGAAAATCCTGCATCACAGTAAAAATAATAAAACAAAATGTGAAATAGAAATGAAATAGATTGAGAAACACATTTCACTGTGTAGACACGGCATTAGCAGATATGGCTGGTGCATGATCTGCTGTCTTTTACACAAACACACACTGATAAACAGGCTGGTTATTTGTGTACTTAACAACTTCAAACACACACACACTTTCCAAGTATGTTTTTGGAGTGACATTAATGAGTGTATAACGGTAAAAACTAAGTTTATCTCCATTTAATTTCCATCTGGATATTGTTTCAAAATCGGTTAGGGTTAGTGTGAACTCCATTTAACATTCCAAGGACTTTATTAAAAAGCAGAGCGCTGTGCTGAAAGGTGTGTTTGTAAGATCGTGGTGCGGTTTGCAGACAAGCACACGAATGTAGTCACCCACACAAGCTGGCTGTTGAACTGTTTTCTGTTTTGTTTGTTAAGACCACTGCAGTTGGTACTGTGTTCATGTTTGGTGTTCCAGTAAAAACACACATCTGCTTGAACAATAGTGTTTATCTGTGCTGTCCTGTAAGAAGGAGCACATTCCTGGCAGTTCAGTTTGCATTTCCACACAGGCAGGGTTTTCGATGTGTATTTCTGCTTAATGGAGCACAATGGCTGAGGGTGATGTAAAGAGGAACTGAGGCCTGCCCCCCCCTCTCTCTCGTTCACTTCCATTCACCCTCTCCACACACTCGCTACATGAAAAGAGGCTGTAGAAGTTTGTCAGTTTAATGAGAAAATGCAGATAGCAGCGCAGCCCTGAATTACAGCCGTGCCACTGCATAGAAAAAACATGGAACATTAACAACCGCACCATATTCAACAGTTTAAATAATTTAACATCCAGATTTTAGATTGATGTAATGCAGTCTGCCTCTAGCTTCTTTCCCTAAACTGAAACAATGCTTTTCAGTCACACTCTCTATGAGTTCTCTTATATTCAGGGAGTTTAAAAAAATACTTTTATTCCAATGGTTAGAGCGAAGGACTGGGAGCCAGGAGGCAGTGTGGTCTAGTGGTTAGAGCGAAGGACTGGGAGCCAGGAGGCAGTGTGGTCTAGTGGTTAGAGCTGAGGACAAGGAGCCAGGAGGCAGTGTGGTCTAGTGGTTAGAGCTGAGGACAAGGAGCCAGGAGGCAGGGTGATCTAGTAATTAGAGCTGAGAGGTGGGAGCCAGAATTCTTTGAGGCTAGGGTTACATCAAATGCCAAACCACACAGACACATAAACACACACACACACATAGATATAATGTGCCAGCATGCTACTGTGCTGTCCTGATGAAAGTGCCGCATTGGCAGTCCGATTGGTTTGTAGGGTGGCAGGGCTGGCTGGCACTGCCCGGGGTGATGGATAGGCAGGGAGCAAAGCGGTGAGCCCATGTTTCAATGAGCACCATCACCAGATGGCACGGCAGCCTTGATTCCAAATTTAAACACGTCTGATAAATACCCAGAAAACTCATAGAGAGGCAAAAACTCAATCTGGAGCTGTCCTGGCCATTAATCTTGCTGCGCAGAGACCAGAGCTCCTCTAATGGAACTTTAATGGCTCGGTGGTGAAGGGAGGGGGGAAGGGGGAGCTGTCGCACGCTCCGAAAACTCTATTATAAATAATAAAGGGGAACAGAGTTATTCAAAGTTCTTTAAAAAGAAGGACAATCACTTTTTGGCTGTGCAACAGTGACTTTTTGGCTGTGCAACAGTGACTTTTTGGCTGTGTAACAGTGACTTTTTGGCTGTGCAACAGTGACTTTTTGGCTGTGTAACAGTGACTTTTTGGCTGTGCAACAGTGACTTTTTGGCTGTGTAACAGTGACTTTTTGGCTGTGTAACAGTGACTTTTTGGCTGTGTAACAGTGACTTTTTGTATTTTCTTTTTTTGTTTTTAGCTTTTAAAAAAGAACTTCTCTATACTCAGAAAAAAAATCAAAACTAGACAGCATCCGTTTTAGTGATAAAGGACAGACAACTGTTGTTCTGAGTATTCAACGCAGAACAGCATTTAAATTAAGCATTAAGTGGTCATGAATAAATGCATATTTCCAGTAAAAAATTTTAAAGTTTTTATTTTACTATTTTGTCATTATACACTGTGGCAGTGCGATTGCCCTGCACAGTGGTAAATTAGTGTTGGTGTGGTTTATATGTGGGAATGAGTTTATTTTGTGACGTTTTGGTACTTGATTAGTTTGATTGTATTATTGTTTACAGACGGGCGCTCGATTGAGACTTGCTGCCTGCTATGCTTGGTTGAGGGAAGGGCAGCAAGTGATTGGCTGTGCTGGTCCTCAATCAGCAAGTGGGCGGGTCTCGACCGAGTGTCCGTCAGTTTAAAAACATCCGCGGGAGATTGCTCGGGCTGCTGCAAGGCCTGCCGTTTTCACGGCACCTTTTGAGTTATAGTTTGGGGTATTGTGTTTTATTTTTCACTTTTTGCACGGTTTACTGTATTTGTCCTCTGTGCGTTACCATCGCTGGTAACGTCACATGACCGCCTTTATTTTACTTTCACTTTCTGTTTTTGTTAATAAATCCTGCACGCCTGTGCCGGCGTTTCAACACCAACCTCAGTCTCTCTGTATGCTTGAACAGCGGCGACCCACACACGCGTGACTCGAGGAAGACCCTGTCACATACACTAACGGTCAAAAGTTTTAGAACACCTCCATTTTTCCAGTTTTTATTGAAATTTACATAGTTTAATGTCTCAATGTACTCTGAAATTAAAGCATAGAACAAATAAACAATTGGAGATAAAAAATAAATCATGGAATCGTTTTGTTTAACAAAATTTAATCTAAATTTTTGACTCATCAAAGTAGCCACCTTTTGCAGATATAACAGCCAAACACACTCGTGACATTCTTTCTACAGTGGAAATCAAATATTGTTCGGAACGTTCTTCCCAACACTGTTGCAGAAGTTCCCACAAATGTGTTGCACTTGTAGGTTGCTTTGCTTTCACCCTTCTGTCCAGTTCATCCCAAACCAGCTCGATGGGTTTTAAGTCTGGAGACTGTGCTGGCCATTCCATGATTTGAAGCCTACCATCTTGTTCTTTTCTTGTAAGGTAGTTCTGACATAACCTGGAGGTATGTTTTGGGTCATTATCTTGCTGTAGGATGAACCCCTGACCAACTAGGCATATACCAGAGGGTATTGCATGGCGCTGCAAAATGCTGTGGTAGCCATTTTGGTTCAGGGTGCCACTCATTCTGTGCAAGTCGCCGACTCTGGATCCAGCAAAAGAGCCCCAGACCATCACGCTTCCTCCTCCATGTTTGACAGTTGGTGTCACACACCGAGGAACCATCCTTTCGCCTACTCGACGGCGTACAAAAACCCTGCGTGATGAACTGAAGATTTTAAATTTTGGTTCATCGGTCCATAACACCTTCTTCCAGTCTTCAGTAGTCCACTGGCGGTACTTCATGGCCCAGGCAAGCCTCTTTTTCTTATTTTGCCATCTTAGCAATGGCAACTGCTTAAATTTCAATAAAAACTGGAAAAATGGGGGTGTTCTAAAACTTTTGACCGGTACTGTAAATGGCATTCAGGATGCTGCCACAGTTATAGACATGCGATGTGACCAGTTAGAATAAAGAAATAATTCAGTTCTAATGACCAGTCTCCCTTGGATCAGCAAACAGTCTACAGATGACTGAAACAAGAGATCACATTCAGCCATGTTAGCAAAATGTATCGACCATCCGCTAAACTGGGCTTGACTCTCTTTAGAGGGATTGACCAGCCGCTAAACTGGGCTTGACTCTCTTTAGAGGGATTGACCAGCCACTAAACTGGGCTTGACTCTCTTTAGAGGGATTGACCAGCCACTAAACTGGGCTTGACTCTCTTTAGAGGGATTGAGCAGCCACTAAACTGGGCTTGACTCTCTTTAGAGGGATTGACCAGCCGCTAAACTGGGCTTGACTCTCTTTAGGGGGATTGAGCAGCCGCTAAACTGGGCTTGACTCTCTTTAGAGGGATTGACCAGCCACTAAACTGGGCTTGACTCTCTTTAGAGGGATTGAGCAGCCACTAAACTGGGCTTGACTCTCTTTAGCAGGATTGACCAGCCACTAAACTGGGCTTGACTCTCTTTAGAGGGATTGAGCAGCCGCTAAACTGGGCTTGACTCTCTTTAGAGGGATTGAGCAGCCACTAAACTGGGCTTGACTCTCTTTAGAGGGATTGACCAGCCGCTAAACTGGGCTTGACTCTCTTTAGAGGGATTGAGCAGCCGCTAAACTGGGCTTGACTCTCTTTAGGGGGATTGACCAGCCACTAAACTGGGCTTGACTCTCTTTAGCAGGATTGAGCAGCCGCTAAACTGGGCTTGACTCTCTTTAGCAGGATTGAGCAGCCTCTAAACTGGGCTTGACTCTCTTTAGAGGGATTGAGCAGCCGCTAAACTGGGCTTGACTCTCTTTAGAGGGATTGACCAGCCGCTAAACTGGGCTTGACTCTCTTTAGAGGGATTGAGCAGCCGCTAAACTGGGCTTGACTCTCTTTAGAGGGATTGACCAGCCACTAAACTGGGCTTGACTCTCTTTAGAGGGATTGAGCAGCCACTAAACTGGGCTTGACTCTCTTTAGCAGGATTGAGCAGCCACTAAACTGGGCTTGACTCTCTTTAGAGGGATTGACCAGCCACTAAACTGGGCTTGACTCTCTTTAGCAGGATTGAGCAGCCGCTAAACTGGGCTTGACTCTCTTTAGCAGGATTGAGCAGCCGCTAAACTGGGCTTGACTCTCTTTAGAGGGATTGAGCAGCCACTAAACTGGGCTTGACTCTCTTTAGCAGGATTGAGCAGCTGCTAAACTGGGCTTGACTCTCTTTAGCAGGATTGAGCAGCCGCTAAACTGGGCTTGACTCTCTTTAGAGGGATTGACCAGCCACTAAACTGGGCTTGACTCTCTTTAGAGGGATTGAGCAGCCGCTAAACTGGGCTTGACTCTCTTTAGAGGGATTGACCAGCCGCTAAGCTTTTTCATTCCTGCTGCCTTTTTGTTGTAGTTCAGAAAGCTTAATTTCAAAAAACTACATGGTAGAGGATATGACACTGTTTACCTCCCTCTCCTCTCCTCTCTCTCTCTCTCTCTCTCTCTCTCTCTCTCACTCCCTATATATATATATATATATATATATATATATATATATATATATATATATATATATATATATATATGTATTGTGATTTAAATCCATCTAACTTTATTGAGCACAGAAATGACAAAAGAACGGTGAAAAGGTAGACAAGTGGTACTTATTCTAACTTCCACAATGATGTAGGCTAGTGGTTAGAGTGAAGGACTGGGAGTCAGGAGGCAGTGTGGTCTAGTGGTTACAGCTGAGGACAAGGAAACTATTGGGAAACTAAACTCTAATTCCTTATTAGCCCCAATTAGAATTATTAAGACTACCGACAAGCACCTAAATACATGTCTGCGTTGTGTAATCGCTGGTTTGATAACTTTACTGGTTTATCGTTTTTCCTTTCTGTAAAAGCCATGCTGATGACGATTTTACATTTGAAAATGAGTACATTTATAAATAGTTAATCTTTAAGGCTGGTTTAAAGATAGTACAAATCTTCAGCAAACCACAGGGCAAATTTCATTAGGAGGGTTCAACAGGCACATGTGGGGGTCTCTTCAAAGGAGGATTGAAATGAGAGAAGCATTGAAAAGGTTTAGGACTGAAGCAGCCTTCAGACAGCTCCTCCACTGGATGAGTAAACATATCAGACGGCTTTCTCAACAAGACGTGCTTTAAAAAATGCCTCCCATATTTAATTGATGAAAGTGGAACTTTTTTTAGAAAACAGGAGCAACAGCGTTACACAATAAACAGACAAAGCATTTCAAGAGGCAGATCCAGATGAAATCTTTCTGAATGAATAATATGTAGTAATTCCCTTTGTGTCTGGGTACGATTGCTTACTTCTACAACAAAGAGGAGATGTACACAGCGCACCTAGGAGAATTCTGCCAGCAAGAATAACTGAACCAATTCATTATGAAGCCCATTGTACAGCAGAAAAGTTGGACAGCTGCAATTAAGAATAAATCTCCTCTGCCACTCGCTGAAAGACTCCAATTTGTGTAGACAAGATGAAGTAGGGTGCATGTAAATCCCACTGCCATTATCAAACCGGGGTAAAATTAATGCCTTAGCAACAATAACCTTAGCAACAATAACATGACTTTGTACATTAAAACACTTGCAAGGAACTGCAGCGGATCCCGGACCTGCCTGCGTGCAGCTCGGCTGTGCAGGCCCCATGCACACCTCCCCAATGTTAATGTGCTGTCAAATGAAACACTCGATTATTATTAACTCATTGACCCGACACGGGCTGCCTGAAATACTAACCATCGGGATAGAGGAGGGTTCACAGCACTGGGAGGTTCACTCATGGAACAAACGCATTAAATAAAGACATTCAGAAATAGTGTTTGAAATTCATAAAGCGTGTGATTCAAGATAAACAATGGAGGTGTATTTGTAGGACTCTAATCAAATATATAACAAGTAAATACCCATGAATAAATTCTGGAAACACATTCAAGTCTTAGCCAAATGTTTGGACGAGAAGTCTTTATCACTGGCTTTTGAAAAGAGACTCCAAGCAGACACAATGAAAAACTGTCTGGTTCACCACACCCCCCTTGTTGGGAACTCATCTGTTTACTCTTGTTTTATATATAACCAGTGATTAAATTCTGTGAAATTTCATACAACTAACAAAAAATAAATAAGTGCCGCACTGATCTTGACACTCTACAGGGACCCCCTGAGAAACAATGTCAGGGCAACTCCCATTGAGATGAGTGAGTGGCAGTCACAGATCAGCGAGCATGTTCCTGAGCCTCCTCTCAGGACTCCAGGGCGACACCCTTCCTGGGGTTCAGACCTAGGTCATGGCTTGCCCTGCTATGGGACTGACAGCTCATGCTTAAGTCACTGTTACTCCTTCCACTCAATGTAATGTAGACTCTTATTTTATTTTTTTTTGCAGATGCTTAGTTTTGGTTTTCCAAAGTTACATATCCTGCTGCCATGTCTATAATATAAACCAGAGTTTGACTGACACTTTGCTGCAAACGTGTGTGCTGAACTACTTTGCTATTCATGTTTTCTGTGTAGAGCTGAAGACTTTAAAAGTTATAACGTGACTCAGTTTCTCATAGTCACAGAATTACCTTGGGGATATGAAGTATTTGATGCAGGAATTCAGGGTAGAATTTTTAATGGTCGCTTGGCGCTTTTCAGGAGCGGAAAATGTCCCTAAGCCCCAGGGCTCCCTATACACTGACTCAATTTAGACAAATGCTTGTACAAGAAGTCTTTATGTAGTATGTTATAAATACCACAGAGACTTCCTGTTGAAACCTGTGTCTAATTTTATCACTACATTCCATTTTAGTACAACTATATACCATATGATTGAGTGTTTTGAGTTACAGAGCGGCGAAAAATTGCAGCTCCTCACTCGACAGACTAAAGGATTGTTCCCTCTCAACCAATATTAATCATTGGGAGTCAAGAAGGGATGGAAATGTAGCAATTCCCAGGAAACAGCCAAACAGTTTAAAGGCTATTTCCCTAGATTTCCCTTAAAACAGTATTCTCAGATGTTAAATTAGCCCATTGATCAGTGTGTTGGTGGGCTGCTTCTCATTAATGTCTCCTTTGCCTCAGATAATAGACGTCCCACATTTGATTTTATGCCTCTCTCCCCAGAAGATGTTTTGACAGCCCAGAATAAAAAAAGTTATAATAAGCCTCCAGCACATCTATATGGCATAGACTCAATCTGGGTCTCCTTAGAAATCTCTTAGAAGTGTGTGTTTGTGTGTGTGTGTGTGTGTATGTGATCTATTTTAGAGAACTTTTGTTGGATTGGAAACCTGCCATTGTTCGACCCTGTTTGTAAATGGGGATAAATCACTTGGCTTTTATTCAGATAGTCTGTAGCTGAAGCAGTATAAATGCATGCTGAGATGGAGCACCTAGTTTTCTCGCCAGATTATTTTGGTTCAGTTAGTCAGCTTCTATCACCTCATATCTGACTGCATTGCTACAGTCTTGGGATACTGCTCTGCGGTGCTTGGTGACGCAGCAGGCCAAGGGGTTTGTTTCATCAACCTATAAGATGGCGTAATAATTTACTGCTTGATTTTAACAGCACCGGCCTGCACCCGAACTACATCAGTCACCTGAAAGTGGTTATCCTGGGATTACCCTTCAATGTGCTGCATTCCCTACTACAGTAAAGAGTAAAAAACTGAAACAAAAAGCAAGTCTATGTAAGGTGTTGTTCCACTTTCCTGCTAAAGACATATGTAATGTAAGCTGGGTTAGTGTCTTTACATTACTAAGTGAAAGCACCATCTTGTGCACAGCAGTGGATTGCCAGCTAAACACAAATGGCAGATCCCTCGATGGTGCTGGCTCTTCTTTAGAAATGGCAGATCCCTAGATGGTGCTGTCTCTTTACTTCTTTAGAAATGGCAGATCCCTCGATGGTGCCGGCTCTTCTTTAGAAATGGCAGATCCCTAGATGGTTCTGTCTCTTCTTTAGAAATGGCAGATCCCTCGATGGTGCCGGCTCTTTACTTCTTTAGAAATGGCAGATCCCTCGATGGTGCCGGCTCTTTACTTCTTTAGAAATGGCAGATCCCTCGATGGTGCCGGCTCTTTACTTCTTTAGAAATGGCAGATCCCTAGATGGTGCTGGCTCTTCTTTAGAAATGGCAGATCCCTCGATGGTGCTGGCTCTTCTTTAGAAATGGCAGATCCCTAGATGGTGCTGGCTCTTCTTTAGAAATGTCAGATCCCTCGATGGTGCTGTCTCTTTACTTCTTTAGAAATGGCAGATCCCTTGATGGTGCTGGCTCTTCTTTAGAAATGGCAGATCCCTAGATGGTGCTGGCTCTTTACTTCTTTAGAAATGGCAGATCCCTTGATGGTGCTGGCTCTTCTTTAGAAATGGCAGATCCCTCGATGGTGCTGGCTCTTCTTTAGAAATGGCAGATCCCTAGATGGTGCTGGCTCTTCTTTAGAAATGGCAGATCCCTCGATGGTGCTGGCTCTTCTTTAGAAATGGCAGATCCCTCGATGGTGCTGGCTCTTCTTTAGAAATGGCAGATCCCTAGATGGTGCTGGCTCTTCTTTAGAAATGTCAGATCCCTCGATGGTGCTGTCTCTTTACTTCTTTAGAAATGGCAGATCCCTTGATGGTGCTGGCTCTTCTTTAGAAATGGCAGATCCCTAGATGGTGCTGGCTCTTTACTTCTTTAGAAATGGCAGATCCCTTGATGGTGCTGGCTCTTCTTTAGAAATGGCCGATCCCTCGATGGTGCCGGCTCTTTACTTCTTTAGAAATGGCAGATCCCTTGATGGTGCTGGCTCTTCTTTAGAAATGGCAGATCCCTTGATGGTGCTGGCTCTTCTTTAGAAATGGCAGATCCCTAGATGGTGCTGGCATATTTATGGCAAGCGATTAGAACTAAAGGTCAGCTCCTGATCTCAGGCGAAAGCAGCTTAACATAGACTGAAAACACGTGATTGCAATCTTCATAAAGAATGGGACAGAGAAAAAACCTCAATTAGAATAATGATTTTGGAAGCTACTTGCTCTATAATTAATTATGATTTACTTGGTTGCTTGTGTGCTTGCTTACTAGATTATAACAGTTTATATATCCCTGGATATGAAAAAAACACATAACACAACATCAATACATTAATAAATAAATACATAACTAAATAACTAAATAACTAAATGCCCACCATATTCTGATGGCAGGCCCTCCAAGGCATCACAGAGAATAATCTGCAGACTGTGAGTGCCTTGCAGTATATTCCTTTATTTTCTCTACCTAGCAAGAGACAGATTGACATTGCGAAACAGTATAATATTCTTTTACATTCCATCGCTGTTATAAAAGTTCCCCACAGCAAAAGTGTAATACAACTCAATGACAGCATGCTAAAATAAATGGAAGCATTGTAAAGCACAAAGAGGTCTGGTAAAGCATAGGGAAGCATTGCAAAGCACAGAGAGGTCTGGTAAAGCATAGGGAAGCATTGTAAAGCACAGAGAGGTCTGGTAAAGCTTAGAGAAGCATTGTAAAGCACAGAGAGGTCTGGTAAAGAAAGATAGAAAGGTTTGCCTATTGCTTTTCTGGCTGATAATTGTGGTGCTGTAGTATGTACTGCACTGGGTGGGGAACTTGGGTGGTCTACTTTTTTCTATTGCCTCCAGTAGCCTTTACATGGGATATTTGTCCAAGCAATTCAAATCTGAACAGAAATGCACATACATGGCTCTTTGTCTTTAAGCTTCAATTAACCAATCGATTACCCAGTCTGCCTAATTAACCACTCTATAGAGAAGGTGCTGTGCATTCCCCTTCCCTAGCTGTGCAGCAGTCTCCACCCCTTTCACACTGGCATGCATTACCCAGGTCAGAACCTACACACATGTCATGTGGGTCAACTGCACGATTTCACACTGCTTTTCATAAAGCCGGGTTGACCTGGGTGACAGACGCAAGCACACAGTGGGTGTATCAATGCCCCGGAAGCAGCTTGTTACGGACGCTTCCATCCAAGCGTCTCTGGATTGAACCGTCGGCCCAGATGTTGACTAGAGCAAACGTTTCTTTATCCCTGCTGCAATCTGGCTCATGGTGTGTCAAAAATATGGCTAAACAGAATAAACAAAAACATTCTTTGTGGACGTGAAACCTTCACACAGGCGTGGCTGTTTGTTATTTCGCCTGTTTAAGAATAGCCGTCAAGCATTTTGTCTTGCTCAACCCGGGTTAAAGCGTGTCGACCCACATGCTGAGGGGGGTCGCTGGGACCTGGGTCAACCCGGGTACGACCCAGGTACGTGGTTTCACACTAGGCGGGATTGCGACCTGGGTAGCCAGTGCCAGTGTGAAAGGGGCTTTAATCAGGGAGGTACAGCCAATGTTGGCACTTCCTACCTAAACACAGTGAAACTGCTTAAAAGAATCACAGGAAAATTGAATTTATTGCTGTGACAGAAAGACAATGATTCTTGGTGGTAAATCTCCCTCCCGACCTGTGAGTGCGCTAAGTAACGGGAACAGAGTACTCTGGACGACTTGGCCTGACACTTTGTTCTGAGGGTTAAAAGGTAGTCGGTCATGTAGAAAAGAGATGGTTTCCATACACTAACTAATTGACCCAGAAGCGGCTGCAATCGTTTATCAAGGGGTCATGAGTGACGGTATAAATAGAGGATGAAGCGATGTATCTGTTCCTTTGTTTTGGTTTATGTAAAGTGACCTGGAAGGACCTGTGTTCTGGTTTATGGAAAGTGACCCGGAAGGACCTGTGTTTTGTGTATCAGTATCGTGAGTGTTTGTTTGTTATGTCTATTTGTTGTTTACCATCACTAGACAGCTAACATGTTCCTTAGCTGTCGCCAGAGGCCAGCACAAACCCAGGACAGCGCTGCACTGTATCACAATAAACTGGATTAGCACCAGTAGCACTAATTCACGCAGCAGATGTGTGTATGTGTTTTGTGTGGGTGTATAATAAAAACAGGACTATTACTTGCAGGGCAAACCAGGGGATTATAAATTAAGAAACACGCGCAGTTGTATTGCTTACTGTTTGTTTTGCTGTCAGGCACAAAAAAAGACACAAAAAAAGATAATTAAACAAACTTTGCACCTGGATTATAATTGTCTGTCTGTTCATTGATCTCCTGCACCTGATCACCCACTTTGCCACAATTGCATATTGTAATCAGAAGTTGCATTCTCCTCGCTCTTCATGTAACAGAGCAGCTACCACACCCTCACAAGGGAACATCTTACCCACTGCACAAAAAAGCTAGGCTGGTTTGCACGAACAGTTACAGAGTTTTTAACCCAAATGGCAGTGTATGTTACATTGAAGCAATACTTTAAAAAAAAAAAAAAAAAAAGATATATTGAATCAACAACTTACTGTGTGTGATAAAATTCACCTAAACTTTTTATAAATTGTGTTGTGTGAATGAATACATTTCAAGCAGTGTTTGTTCAAATATTCCGATATAAAAATCTAAACAGAGAACTACCTCCTCGGCTTTCACTGTCGGCTGGTTTCACCTGGATGGGCCTGTTCATCTGAAAAACAAACGAGAGAGCCGCTGTGTTAGAGTCTGCTTGCAAAGGAGTAGGCCACCTGTATCAACAGCAACAGCTTCAGGACTGCAGTCTGTCAGCCTGTCATAACAACAATGACTTGCACATTTTAATCTCCCAGAACACAGTATGTGTGTCTGCTGGCTTCTGTGTGGAGGGCTGCTCTTTACCCACACACACACTGCATTTACTACAACAGTCGACATTTGAAATTATTACACTACATTTAAACCACAGTAAAAAGCCCTGGAGTCTAACACTAATACTAAACTTAGTAAATGACAAGTGCTTGGACTAAAAGTCTTTCTCTATGTGTTTTAGTCGAAACACTTAGTATTTCTGAATTTACCACACTGAGTGCTCTGTGGTTATGGATAGTCTAACCACACTGGCTATTGCTCTCTGTTGTACAGTCTGTTCAGATGGGGTGCCCCACTCAACTCCACCAAGGGTTATAGCTTGATGTGGTATCTGATTTGCACAACTCAACAAATAAATACCCCTAATCCATCTTTACTGCATCACTGACATATCTATTGATTTTTCTTGATTTATTTTGTTTCTTGTCTGCATCCACCTCTTGTTCCATGACTATCTGTATTTATATATATACACAGTATATATAGCTATATCTATCTATATATCTATATCTATCTATCTATCTATATATATATATATATATATATATATATATATATATATATATATATATATATATATATATATATATAATATAAGAGATATAGATATATATATATATAGATATATATATATACATATACATACACACAGTATATATACACACACACACACACACACACACACACTGCATGTAGGTGTGTGCTAGAAGGATTATTTGCTTTAGAATAAGAAATCTTCATTGGAGTCAGTGCAAAGTCCTGATGAACACTATACACAAACATATGTGTGTGTGAGAGAGAGTGTGTGAGCGTGTGCGTGTGTGCGAGTCTGGGTGATCTTTGTATGCATCACAACCAATAAAGGGCACGACTCAACCTTTCACCAAAGCCGTTTACCTCCTCATCATCATCGCTTAAGCCTGGGCACACGCTGCTCAATAATTGATGAGAGTTATGAAAAAGTTAGTGCCATTAAATGTTTAATAATGCCAATTGCACTGAAGATGGATAGTGGTGAGCGAGCGAGCGATGTGGGGATATTAGCTGGAATGCAATTAAAATAAGCTCTTTCAGCCTGCCTCTTCTCCTAATCCCGATACCCCCTCCCACCCCCCACTTCCCAGCTGTCTCAGCTGAGGTATGACCTCTCACCCCTGGCATTTTCTGTGCCTCCTGCTGCCAGCGCATTGCTTGTGTTGCGAGACGCGACCTTCTCGGATCGAGCTGAAGAAAGCACACGAGGGGGGTGCAGACAGGAGCACAGGCTTTAGGTAGAAGCTGGGAGATTTAATTAAAATGGATTTTAATTACGCTTCAGCAAAGGTCAGTGAGAGAGGGGAGCATGCGATAGAGAGAGAGAGCGAGAGACAGCCTTATTCAATTCTGTATCTCACATTGCTTTAACCTCTTAGAGGCTGGCTCCTAGGAGGTTGAAAAGTTATTCCCGAATTATATATATACATTCACGTACACAGGCTCTGAAAATGAAGAGCCACAGTTTTAAACCAAAGAATCAATACAATGAGAAATAATAAGTAGTGGACAGCAGCCCAATGCACCAACATCCACAATGCAGTTCTTACTGTCGAAGTAACTGTGTGTGGCTCACAATTCATTGTACCAAATGAAGACACTGATAAAGTCCAGAAAGCGGCTCCCAGAAATGGGTGATATTTTGTTAAACACAAGCTTTGTTAAGTTGCTGCAGTGTACTACATGCTGTACAGTTGCCCATGCTTGCTTCATGACTTTGCAGTGCACATGCAGTACCTTGTCCCTGTTTAACATACTCGTTTCACAATGCTATTTTAGAGTACGCAGTTTTCCTACACTCTGCTGTAAACTTTCATAAAGATTACTGAAGTGAACAAAACTCTTAATGGCACTACAATATCAACTACTATCTCCCCATCACAGAGAGTAGCAGCAGCGGTCACTGATGGAATTTGGGAGGAAGAAACCTGTAACGAAAAATAGGAAGAACTTATAACACCAGTAACATACAGTATAACACCAGGAGTAGCAATACGATGTTGCAAAGTGGCCTTGCAATACCAGTGTCTGGTGACCCATCCCATTGAGGTACCACATGGGAGGCCATTCTATCTACGGTTACTTCATACTCTTCTAATGTGCAGCTGACAATTGCACCTTGATGCTACAGAACTGTTAAAGATCGATTGAGGTTGTTAGGATTTGTCGAGACAAATAAGGTAATTTAAAAGGGTGACGGGTGGGGGTTAAAAATGAGACAGGGACGTGCCGAACAGGCATTACTCATCCCTGATAGCCCGTCTGTTTCACAGCCCCTGGCGGACAGAGTCCCACCAGAGACAGGCAGCTGTCTGCGCTGAGCTGAGCTGAGGAGGAGGAGCAGCTAGCCCAGCTTAATCAGATGCAGATCCGCAATAATACCCAGGAAAAGCGAAGCCTAATTCCCTGCTTGATCCAATCAAGTCCTACCTGGGCTTTGTGAAGGGTTTATTAACGAGCCGATAAGCTGTCCCAGATAAAAAGAATCTGGGCTCTCTCCACTGGGCAGGGATCAGAGGCTCTGCCTGCCACCAGATTATTGTAAAGCTATGCAAATATGCAGCCTCTCGGAGGATGATAATAAGAGGAGAGAAGCTTATTATTCTCTGCTTACCATCTCATATACCGGCACACCAAGGCCAAGGTGAGCGGCAGCTTGTGGCTGGGAAATAGAAACCATTATCTGAACCAGAACAGATCCTTCATGCTTTGCAGACTACGCTGTATGTGTTTAGGCCTGACAACTTCAAATCTCCTAGGCTGAAAATGAATAAATATGGGCTTTAGTAAACTGCACAAGACCTCATCAGCAGAAGCTGGAAGCAATCTCCGCAACGCTACAGAGAAACGGAAGAATTCAATTGCATATCCGTTATTCCTCACTGATGTCTTCTTTATAATGAAAGCAATAATACCCTAACAATAATAATCACAATGGTCAGTAATGTTTGATAATTCCTGGGTGTGTCCCTCACTGACCAGGAGGGGTAAAAGTCCAGTGCTCTAATGACATACAGAAAGAACTGCAAAAAAAAGAGAGACATACATCTATTGAGTCTTAGCTCAGTGTGAGCAAATTGTTTTCCACAGTTGTAAATGTACAGTGTCAGGAGCACACTGATACTGAAGTGTCAGGTTCCCTGTTGATAAGCCAGTGTCCATCACCGACCCGTGGCACTACCCGTCATCAATTAAGAGTTTTCAGAGTTAGTTACTTCTCTAATAAAGAATGGATCCCTGCACTACCCAGTGTGTCGGGAGCTGAGCTGAGTGAGTTTTCCAGTCCGCTTCTCCCCAGCTAATCAATGACAGCCGCTGAGAGACTCTGCAGCACTGTCCCAACAGAAAAGGTTAATGAAGGTTTCGGAAGTGGCAGTGTTGGACTCGTCTGGGGAGGCACACCCCCGTCCTCCTGGATCATTAAGCACTAATTAGGCTTGGAGAGTCAATAGAGACCCCTCCCCTCCCACGCGGAAGCAGAAAAAGAGACAAGGCAAACGGCACAGCAAGAGTGAATGAGCAGTGCTGAAAAGTCTTTGTCAAAGAAAGAAAACAAGGAAAAGAAAGACGTCTTCACGGTGAGGACCAGTGTGTCTATCTTTACAGAATCATCGATCAGATTTTCTTTCCCGTGTTTTATTTTATTACAATCTTCATGCAGAACGGCAAACTCAAATGTTATTCACTGTGCCAGTATGTGCCAAGCCACTGCACACTAGACAGGGCTGCATCAGAGGCATGACCACGCTGTGTCAGGTACACAGAGCTTTGAGATGTACAGGCATTTATTAAGAGCTGATATTACCACAAGCATGTGTGGATGAGCTGCATTTATTGAATGGAACCCCCACACCACCCCGTCAGGTTTGATTAGCTTTATCAATTCACTCTCTAATTGATGTCACAAGTTTGTTTTTTCACTACTGTGTGATGTACCTTTATGTGCATTCTGCTGGACTTTCAATCAAAACTGATCCAGCACATTGCTGTCTGAAGAATTATCCATGAGCTGCAATACTGAGAGTCTAGGTATTCTTCTTCCCTCTTCCATAGAACTTGCTGGAGTAACACTGGAGTTACACTACAGGTTTTTTTTTTTAATTTTAAAAAGTATTTTGGCTACAGTGCCCCCCCCCCCCACACCAAAATCAACACAGCCAGATCCATTTAATATTGAGATATTCCAGGGTGTGTGAAATGCATTGATGAATAGAATTCATGCATTCCTTCCCAGCTCCATGTGTTGTAATGCGGCTGACTTTTGAATGTTTTCTTTGATGTATTCTTTATTTTGGATCTCAGCTGTGGAAGGGGTTTCTGGGATCCATGCAGAGATAAACACGCCTCCTAATTGAGGGCTTCATCCATTTCGCTCGCAGCAACTGCTGCTAAGCAACAACAAAAACAACAACAACAACAACAACAACAACAAAACCCTTCATGTTTTATAGAGATACGTTATCAGTATTATCTTAGTGTTTTATTTCTGCTCTGTTTAATAGCCTATGCTGTGGGGGTTCTGTATTATTGCTTCTGTTTAGATCATTATTGCCATGTTTAGTAACTGATTCAGCAAAAACCACTCTTCTGAAAAGACTCCTCAAGGTGTGTGGAAGTTAGATCGGAAGCATATTGGTGTTGCACAGGCTTCGCCAACAGGCTTATGTGCACAGCACGAAACTATCCCCACCTACAGTGCAAAAAAACCCTGAAACACTCTCACAAACCATTCACAGCAAAGGCCACTAGATGGCAGCATGGAGCAAAGTAAAAAAACTATTTTACTGTGCTGGACTACCTGAAGGCCAGGAGCAGAGAGACTCCCTTCTGGCTGTGTTACTGCAATCAGTCATGCAGGATCACATTCATGCTTTAATACTCTTCGGGCTGCGCAGATGAAGAGGTTTCTGACTCCACTGGCTCTGAATGAGGCTGCTGGGCACCCCACCCTCTGATAGTGCCAGCGCACTGGCACACTTACAGAATGAGAGGATACACAGGGGTACAGTCCGCATGTCACAGTGTGAATAACACCTCTATAAATACCCTTCTGAAAGGTTAGCACGCTATCACTGCAGTTTACCCATGCTTTTCCCATGGTTATACTTTGCATTTACCAGTTTACCTTGGTTTGACATGTTAATTAATATGCTTTACGGTGATGTGGTTCACACTGATTGCCTATGCTTTAACCATTCTTTCACTGCTTTTATTATGGTAAACTTGTATAAGGGTACACAGATCCAAATGCAACAGATCTGATAAATAGATAAATAACATACTGTTTGTTTGTTCTTGTCTTTGGGAGTTGTTTGTCAATCCTGGATTCATTTTAGAATACACATGGCTTTTCAGCAAGTTAGCAAAATAAGTGTTGATCTAAACTGCATTGATTTAGGGGAGCTGACTGTACTGGAAATGAGATTAATACCTCAAGGTCACTTTGCAAATACAATTAATAATACATTATTACAGTATTGAGAGAAAACTGCAAAACAGCTGTGCAAATTTACAGCGAAAAAAAAAATTAGGAATCTAATTTAATAATTGTCAGTGAATCTAAATACTATATGAATCCCGCTGATGATTTCCTGAAGTTAGACCCCTGTTGTTAACATCACAGAATACAGTAGGAACACAGAGAGAAGAGGTTAGTGCTGGAGCAGGTTTTAGTTTCTGCCAGCCTCACACAAAGCTTCCCCGCACCGTTGCAAATAAATCATGGAATTGCAACTGCACAGGTGCTCTGCGTTTCAAGTCATCCCACTCATTACTGTAAGGCAGGCTGTGCCAATGGAGCACTGTCAGAACCTCTTAATCAGTCACTCCTCCAGTGCTTAAACCACACTGCTGCTCAGATTGTCTGAGAGAGGTCTCATTCATTACTCCAGCGCAGTGTCAGCCTCATATCCTTGTCTGGGTTTTACATCAACCCCCTCTGTCATAATGTTAATGATTCAAGAAGCTCCGAGAAATTCACTGGGAGCTTCAACTAAAAACAACTTCTGCTGATTATGCTTTCAAAAAAAAAAAAGTGGGAATGTTTTCATTTGAAGTAGTCTTGTAAAAAAGCAGCGCTCCATTTTTCATTGCACCTTGGGGGGGGGGAATGTAATAAAGTGCCATAATTAGATGGTTTTAATGCAGTTGCAGCTGGCATGCCTCCAGAGTTCTTGATGTTTTAAAATGATCGGGTTCCAGATGAAGGAGATGCACCTGAGTTAACAGGGGCTTCGGTGTCTTATTGATTTGAAGGGGAGCGGGGCTAGCTGTCCGCTTCATTCTGCCGCTATAGAAGATGCACAGTATCTTCTACAGCGGTGTGGATACCAGTCCTCTGTGTACCTCTCGTATGGCGCCCATTGTTATGCCCAATTGCAATACATGGAGCTTCCAGGCTGATACAATAGGCTCACCTGTAATCATATCAGCCAATCATATCAGTGCATACAGAACTGTAAACAACACAGGCAGGGTACAAAGATGGAAGTGGCAGCACTGGAAACCTCTGATCAAAGTGGCCTGCTTTTAAAATGAAAAGAAATTCAGGGAGCATTTATCAGAGGGAGGAGCCAAGCTTTACAATTGTTGTTGGATGTTTTGAGAGCCATAATCTCTGATGACTCTGCTGACTGGTTACCCAACAATGGTTGAGTAGATACTAACTGACAGAAATCGAGTCATTATTATATTATTATATTACAGAGTCTCCGAGGATCCTGGACCGTCTCAGTGAAGCTCAGCGACTGCAGCTCGAGTTCTGCTCCTCTCCTGCCGCAGTCAACGATGTGTCATCTCCCTGCTCCCAGGCCTGAATTCTCACAAGTTCATTTCATCAGCACACAGCGTCCATTGGAGGTGGCACTGAATATACTGGGATCAGCTCTTTCAGTCAATAAGTTATGGAGGAGTGATAGGGAATGGGAGGCTGTCACATATCTTTGATGTGTTTCGCGCAGTCGTCTTGCCTGCTGTCATACATATTAATGGAGCCTCTCCCTTTTTCTGCCTGTCTCAACCTTTATCTTCCCCTCTCTCTCTCTCTCTCTCTCTCTCTCTCTCTCTCTCTCTCTCTCTCACACACACACACTTCTAGACTATCTCCTTCATTTGCTCTTTTTATGTTCCTCATGCTGCTTTTTCTTCTACTTTATTTTATCATTTTTACTTTCTTAAAGTTCT